>NW_026264911.1:1897941-1927501 GCF_000817695.3 Arachis duranensis | reverse complement strand
CAAGGGCAGGGCAGCATTTTGTGGTGCACGGCCAGCGCACAAGATTGGGCGCACCAAGGGAGTCTCGGCCAGCAGCAGCGTGCACGGGCAGAATCTGGCGCACCAAAAAAACTCTGCCCTGCCCTCCACAAGGGCAGGGCAGCATCCTGCAGCACCACACGCACCAACACGCACGCACAAGGGCCGCACGCACAAATTCCTGCCCTGCCCTCCACAAGGGCAGGGCAGCCTCCTGGAAGCAATTTTTCATGGGTTGAAAATGGGATTAAAAATCCAATTTAATTCATTTCTTCACCAAATCAAAAGCCCATCCAAATCCCAAGATCCAAGAATAGAAAGTGTATAAATAGGAGATAGTTTGATGTAATTAGGAACCTCTCTTTTGAGCTTTGAACCTTTGGAGCTTTTCCTTACTTTTGATTTTTGAACCTTCTTTTAATTTTTGAATTCTGAAACTTCATTTTCTCTGAGAGCTAGGAACTGAGATTTTGGAGAATTGGGGAGGAGAATTGATCTCTCTTCTTCCTCGTTCTTGCTTGAGCATTGTTTACTTTTCTTGTTTGAGTCTTGGGTGTGAAGTATTGAGGAAATTCTGTCTCAATCTCCATTCAAGATCTCTTTAATTCTTCTTCTGCATAATTGAGTTCAATTACATTTCCTTTACTGCTTCTTCTTTAATTTCTCGTTAATTGCTTTGTGAACTTGGATCTGGGAAGGCAACTGAGATCTAGACTTTGCTATCTAGTCTCTGGAGTGCTGAGATCCCATTTTCCTTTTTGGTTCTTCTGTGAACCCTTGTTGCAATTTAATTTCATTTCCTGTTTGAATTCTAGTTACTTCCAATTCATCTTCTGCTTTATTAATTGTTGCAATTTAATTTCCCTTGCTTAAATTCTAAATTCCCAGTCCTCAACTCCCTTTTTCCATTCAAGCAATTTATATTTCTTGCACTTTAAGTTACTGCAATTTACATTTCTTGCACTTTAAGTTTCAGTCATTTAATTTCTTGCTCTTTAAGATTCAGCATCTTTACTTTCAGTTCTCTTTAATTTCTGCAATTCATCCCTCTCCCTTTACATTTTCTGCTATTTACTTACTGTTGGCTACAGAATCACTCAACCAATACTTGATTCGCTTGACTAAATCAACCACTAAACTAAAATTGCTCAATCCTTCAATCCCTGTGGGATCGACCTCACTCCCATGAGTTTTATTACTTGATGCGACCCGGTACACTTGCCGGTGAGTTTTGTGTTGGATCGTTTTCCACACATCACTCACTGAACCGAATCCAAAGTGGGACGGAAGAAGTTGCAGTAAAATTCCTTCACCCAAGAGATGTTAATATCCCCCAATCTCGTCAACAAAATCGAGACGCAACTCAAGGATCCGGCTAGTAATGGACCGTCGGACATCATTGGGGAGAACAAGCTTCTTTTCGATATTCAGTTTTGTTGTCCGATACTTGGAAAATCGAAGCTCACAGTAGAGATTGGGGAACTTAGTCGGGTCCGTAGAAGGTAACTGCTAATTTTCTTTTTCTTCGTCATTCAGAGGATTCTTAGCATAATTCTTATAAATGGAGGGAATAGAGGGTGTAGAGTGTTTCCTTTTCTTTGAGGCAGTGGCTATGGCTTTGCCTTTATCCGACATCCTGAAAGAGAAATATAATGGAATATAAGTAATAAAACACTTAGCATGTAGCACAAAGCAAAGAAAGCATGTTCAAGATGTAGAATGGATGACAAGCAAACATGATATGAATGGAACTTGAGATATGGCCAACAAATAAGAACAGAGAACACATTCATATCCCAAGAATTCAATGTTCACTAATGACCACAATTCATAAAGAATAAGCATGTTCATCATCAATACTCAGAATGGTAGAGAGCAAAATGAAATTGAATTTCTAGAAAATTGGGCTGCATTTCAGCTTAAAATTTGACGTTCCCGGGTTGCAAAATGGTACAACAATCATGATTACAATATCAATTAATCACAGTAGCAAAAAGATAGCATACAGGCAACACAGAATGCACACAGAGCAACTCAACTGCGGCACTTATCAAACAAATGAACAAGCAGAAAATAAACACAAACGTAGCACTTATCAGGCCTAGAATCCTCTATCCAGCCCTAGCTACCTAACAGCAGATATATCTATCTAATCCTAACATACAGAAACTACATTCTACTTAACTAACAGAGAACTAATAGAAGCTAACAGTAATGAAAACTTTATACAGAACAGAGTTGGAGCAAGAACCTGGGACCCTAGAAGAAAGAGAAACGGAAGCAAAAAGTAGGGCAGGGGAGAGCGCCGCCGCGGAGGGTGGCGTGTGAGAGACAGGGCAGAGTGGATGAGTGAGAGAGAGAGACTGGCTGGCTGTGACGATGGTGGTCGGCGGCGGTGAAGACGGCGGGCTGGCGGTGGTGAGCGTACAGTGCGCTCAGGCGTGGACTGGCAGATCGTGCAACGGCGCGTGCGCGTACAGCGCGCGCACGCGTACATGTGGTTGGGCCTGAGGCTTAGAGTGGGCTTGAGGCACGCCCAACTCCCGGGACGAAGGCCTAGAGTGGCGGCAGCCTGTAAGGGCGCGTGCGCGTACAGTGCGCGTCCGCGTACATTAATAATTTGTGATAAGGTGCGCTAGCGCGATGCGTGCGCTCGCGTCTGTTCCACCTTGGACATATGGGCGCGCACGCGGCAAGTGCGCGTCTGCGTAAGTTGAGTTGGGCTGGGGCTTAAAGTTGGCCCAGAGCCGGCTCAACTCTCTGGGGGCTTGGCTCAAAAACTTGCAGCAGCGGATCGACGCGGGCGCGGCAGGTGCGCGTCCGCGTACATGTCCTTGGTCTCATGATTGGCGCGCACGCACGTAGTGCGCGTCAGTGTGGGTCAGGTTGGGCTCAGGGCATAATGTTTTCCCAAGAGAGGCCCAACTCTCGGGTACGTGGGTGATGATGCATCAGCTCAGGGACGCGTGTGCGTACATTGTGCGCGCGCGTCCACCCCCCCTTTTTTTCAGAAAAAAATGTCGGATGCTCCCCATACTGTTCACAACTCTTTATTCAATCAACCATCATACAATTCACAAAAAATGCAATTTGATATTATTCATCTACTACTAAACACAACATACATGTGACTAAGCTAACAATTAAGTTGTAGAAACAAATTTATGTGAAACATCTACCTACAATGGTAACTCAAATCACTTATTGAGCAAATTTAAAAGAGAGTGGAAAGAGTTTACCATGGTGGGGTGTCTCCCACCTATCACTTTTAGTTTAAGTCCTTAAGTTGGACATTTTGAGGTGCTTATTGTCATGGTGGCTTATGTTTGTACTCATCCTTGAATTTCCAAGGATCCATGCTCCTCAATTAGTTGACAGAATTTCCAACCATTTTCATTAATCTTGGGCAAAGTTCCACCCAAGATATGAGTCCCCATAGTTAGTCTTCACATAGAAAACCGGGATCCCATATCTTATCTTCACACTCGTCTTCAATTTGATCTTCATACTTTTTCTTCCCGGGTGGTTGACATATAGAATTCTCTTTAGCATACCAAGCCTTCCTTCGATACCCTTGTAAAGTGGCATTCTTCCAATCATCGTTCCTATACCTTGAAGCTTTTACCTTAATGAGCCTAATTCCTAACTTGCAACCACCACATAACGCTCTTATACTTCTAATTCCACAAAGAGCTCTAAGTTGACCATCATTTTCAATTAAACCATATTCAAATGAGAAAGTAAAGCTTAGGGATAGAAATTTTACCCACTTGAATGTTGTGTTGGATGGTGACTTGGGAAGGGAGACTTCCCCACACTTAGACAATGCAAGGTCCACTTCCTTGGGCTCTTCTTTGTGTATTTCCACCTCTTTGTGAGCTTCCTTGATTTCAACCTTTACCCTTTTATCACATGGCTTGGTGTTGTCTTCAAGAACTTCATCTTGCCCAATGGGAGGTGATTCAATTTTGGATAAGAATTCATTGATGAATGAACTCATCTCTTGATCAACCTCTTCATATTCTTCAATTTCAATATACACCATGTCATTTTCGTTTTCCTTGGGAGGTTGTGCACACTCTTTTATAGTTTCAACTTCATGTCCAATGAGAGAGGATTCCATTGTGGAGAGAAATTCATCCATGATTGAATCCATTTCTTGATAAGTCTCTTCCAAATCTCCAACGATGATATGCCTTGGAGGTTGCGCACCCTCCTCAACATCAATATCAAGCTTCTCGGAAGAGTTCTCCATGATGCTAGATTCCCATGGACTTTCAACATCTCCTAAATCTTCAACCACTTCTTCCTTTTCTTCAATGATCATAGGCTCCTCCAAATGTTCTAACACAAAATTTGACTCTTCCTTTTCCACCGGATTTTCCAATTTCTCCTTCATACTTTGCTCTTCTTTTGACATTTTACATGTGGTCACGGAATTACCTTGAGTCTTCAAACATTGGTGGGCTAAAGTATGCACCACCTTGGTCAAATTGGTCACAAACTCAAGTGTATCCCGCTTCATGGCTTCTTGTTCTTGAAGTAACAAAGTGAGAGAATCGTCTATTGGGGTTTGGGGTGAGTAAGAAGGTTCATTACTGTGGAGAGAGGGTTTATGATGGGAAGGTGGTTCTTCTTGGTAAAATTGTGGAGGTGGTGTGCATTGAGGTGGTTCTTGAGAGTAATCTTGATAGGGTTGTGGTGGTTCTAAGGGTTCTTGCTCAAAATGGTCATAAAAATATGGTATGGATGATTGGTCGTATGATAGATATGGATTATAAGAAGGTGCTTGATGTGGAGAGGCTTGTGAGTATGGTTGAGGTTTATGTTGAGGATATGGTCCATAGGCGTATGGTGGTGGTTCTTGAAAGTCACAAGGTGATTCACCATAGCCATTTGATTGGTATGCATCATAGAATGGCTCTTCTTCATAGTGCATTAGTGGAGGTTGTTGCCATGAAGATTGATCATATGCATATGGCTCCTCCCACCTTTGATTGTCCCATTCTTGATATACATCCTCATTGAAGCTCTCAATTCCTACAACATAATTATAATCACACTTATAGCCAAAATAAGAATTCATGGTGAAAAGAGAAAATAAAATTCTACAACTAACAAATGAAGCAAAAAGCAAGATATTTACACTATTCACATATGTATAATAACCAATAACACAACACCATTGCAACTCCCCGGCAACGGCGCCATTTTGATGATTGGATTTTTGACGGTTTAGAATTTCACAAATGAATTCTCGTTGTAAAGTATAGTTTCTAAACCAAACAATAATCATTTCATACAAAAAGTTGTTTGTCACTAGTACAAATCCCTAAAATTTATAAACCGAAGTATTCAAACCTCGGGTCGTTCTCCCTAGGAATTACAATAAAGTGTCTTGTTATTGGTTTGAGTTATTTTGGGGTTTTGATAAGAAGCATGAAAAGTAAATGGCAATGAAAATAAACTAACAACTATAAAAGCTCTCAGCAAGATATGAGAACTAGAAATCCTATCCTAGTTATTCTTCTCAATTGTGATGAGAAAAAACCTACACTAAAATCCAACCAAGCATTTCATCAAACACTTGGAAGGCATAAAAGAAAAGCATAGTAAATTGAGAACAAGAATAGAATCTAACAACAATTATTGCAAGGAATTAACAACAACAATCAAGGAAATCACAATTATCATGAATTACCTCAAATTGCATTATTGAAAGAAAATAAAGGAACAACAATCTATCCCAAACAAAATGAAGAATTACAATTATTAAAGCACATAACTAGAAAGGGGAAGAGGAGAAGATTAAGAATTGATAAATGAAAAGTGAATCAAAGCATGAATTAAACCTAGATCTAAGAAGAGAGATTAACCTAAACCTAATCCTAATTCTAGAGAGAAGTGAGAGCTTCTCTCTCTAAAACTAACTCTAGACTAATCCTAATTATGCTCTATGCTTCCCTATATTCAACAACATGCCTTCCCCTCAATCCTTGATCCTTTTATTCATTTCTCCTAGCAATTGGCGCCAAAAATAGGTTCAGAAACCCTCTCAAATCGCCAGGCACGTGTTGCTTTAATGAAGTCATGTGCGACCATCGACGCGTGCGCGCACGGTACGCATGCGCGTCCCTGGTCGATTCTGCAATGTGCGCGCGAGCGCCTTGTGCGCGTGCGCGTGCTTGGCCAAGATCAATTCTTTTGCCTTTTTGTGTTTCTCTCCATTTGTATGCTTCCTTCCTTGCTCCTTTGATCCATGCCTAGCCTATTTCAATCCTGGAATTACTAGCAAACACATCAAGGCATCTTATGGAATCAAGGAGAAATTAGAATTCATCAAAATAAGGCTTAAAAAGCATGTTTTTACATTTAAGCACAAATATGGAGAGATAACAAAACCATGCTAATTCATAGGCTAAATGTGACAAAAGGTTATCAAAACACTCTAAATTCAATACAAGATAAACCCTAAAAATGGGGTTTATCAGGCCCCATTACAACCTTGAAAAGACCTCATGATGTGTGCATGGGTATACTAAATATTTGTTGATAGGTTAGATGAAGGACAATGTTTAGAAAGCATGATTAGGGAAGAATAGAGTGATTGACCCTAGACACTTGAGAGATTAGAGTGATATACACTACCAGTGAGGGTTCAGTGCTTAATTCTATGTTCCCTGCTTTCATGAGCTATCTTCTTACAAGTCTACTTGTCTTTATTTTATATGATTTGAATTAGTAAAATCTGATTTATGTTTGTCTTGGAGAACTTATTTATTTTTAACCAAGTAGGTAGAAACATTTTTGCATGTAGTTGCATTCATATAGATAGGTTGCATTTCATACATCCTACCATTCCTCTTCATCTTTATAGTTTATCTTGAGCTTAGCATGAGGGCATGCTGTTGTTTAAGTGTGGGGAGGTTGATAAACCACTATTTTATGGTTTATCTTATGCTTAATTGAGTGGATTTTATCAACTCTTCACCCACTTATTCATATTAATTGCATGGTTTTATTTTCCCTTCCTTATTATGTGATGTATGTGAAAAACATGTTTCCTATGCCTTAAAATTAATTATTTTAATTACCTTTATTTCCATTCGATGCCATGATTAGTGTGTTGAGTAGTTTCAGATCTTCTAAGGCAGGAATGACTTAAAGGATGGAAAAGGAAACATACAAAAATGGAAGGAAAGCGTAAAACGGAGTTTTGGAGAAACTGGCATCCACGCGATCGCATGGACGACGCGACCGCGTGCCAAGAGCGAAGAAGCAGCGACGCGGCCGCATGACTGATGCGACCGCGCACCTAAAGAAGAACACCTATGACGCGGCCGCAAGACTGACGCGACCGCGCGATAAGAAAAACTCCAATTGACGTGACCGCGTGACCTATGCGGACGCGTGACAGAGACCACGCACCAGAAATTGCAGAAAATGCTCATAGCGAATTCTGAAGCCCTTTTTGGCCCAAATCCAAGTCCAGAAGGCATAAACCAGAGGTTATAAAGTGAGAGAATGCATCCGTTCAGGGGAGTCTCCAATTTTTAGTCACTTTCCATGATTTAGGTTTAGATGGAGAGAAGTTCTCTCCTCTCTCTTTAGGATTAGGATTTAGATTTAGGATTTTATTTGCTTTGAGGATTATCTTTTTATCAGGTTCAATATTCCTTTTTCATTACTTGCTTTTCAAATTAGTTTATGAATTCTTCTATGTTACAGATTACTCTTTCGAATTAATGTTATTTGAGCTATTCCAGTTAATATTGCTTTCTTTTGTTTATGTTATTGATTATTCCCAATCTGAAGACATTTTTATTCCAGTAGATTTATTTCCTTTTCCTTTTGGTGTTGGTAAAGAAATCAGTAACTCAGGAGTAATCTTAGCTCAACATAATTGATAACTGTTATCTTTGCTAATTGAACTGAACTTCAATAATCCCAACCTTTTCTTAGGAAATAAATAGGATTCGAAGGTCAAACTAATTAGTCCCTTGACTTTCCTTTGCTTTAGCAAAGGTTAACTAAGTGGAATTAAGATTCAACTTTCATTATTATTGATAAGAATAACTAAGTCTGGACTTCTAATTTCTCATACCTTGCCAAAGGGTTTGCTTTACAGTATTTATTTATTTTAATTGCATTTAAATTATTTGCCATATTCATTCCTCATTCTCAAACCCCAATTTACAATCTCCATAACCAATAATAAGAACATACTTCCCTGCAGTTCCTTAAGAAGACGACCCGAGGTTTAAATACTCGGTTATGAATTTTAAAAGGGTTTGTTACTTGTGACAACCAAAACGTTTGTAAGAAAGGACTTTTGTTGGTTTAAGAGCTATACTTGCAACGAGTACTTAACTGTAAAGATTCTTAGACCACGCAAAAATCCTCTCTTTAAAATGGTGTCGTTGTCGGAGAATTGCAAACGTGTGCCTTATTATTGGTTATTGTAAATATTTAAAAAAAATTCAGATTTTTATTTTAAAATTTTTATCTTATCTTATCTTATTTTTCAAAATTCAATTTTTTTAAAAAATCATCTCTTTTTCAAAATATTTTCTTTTTGTTATTTTTTGTTTTTATTTTCTCTCACTACCATGAACTCTCACCCTTTTGGCTATGCATTCCCTCACTTGATAACCTCTGGTCTATGCCTTCTGGACTTGGATTTGGGCCAAAAAAGGCTTCAGAATTCGCTATGAGCTTTTTCTGCAATTTCTGGTGCGTGGCCTCTGTCACGTGTCCGCGTGGGTCACGCAGTCGCGGCAATTGGAGTTTTCCTTGTCGCGCGGTCGCGTCAGTTATGCGGCCGCGTCATAGGTGTTCTTCTTTAGGTGCGCGATCGCGTCAGTCATGCAGCCGCGTCGTTGCTTCTTCGCGCTTGGCATGCAGCCGCGTTGTCCATGCGGTCGCGTCAATGCCAGTTTCTTCAAAAACTCTGTTTTGTGCTTTCCTTCCATTTTTGTATGTTTCCTTTCCATCCTTCGAGTTATTCCTGCCTTAGAAGATCTGAAACTACTCAACACACTAATCATGGCATCGAATGATAATAAAGGGTAATTAAAATAATTAATTTTAAAGCATAGGAAACATGTTTTTCACATACATCACATAATAAGGAAGGAAAAGTAAAACCATGCAATTAATATGAATAAGTGGGTGAAGGATTGAATAAATCATTCAAACTAAGCACAAAATATATCACAAAATATGGGTTTATCATGGACCCATGAAGTCAATGCCCCAAACATCAAAAACTTCACAAAAAAGCATAATTTGTTGAGTCATTTCAGGTATTTTCTGGCTGAAATAGAGGGAGCTGAGCAAAAATCTGAGTCAGGCTGAAAAAGGACTCCTGATGTTGTTGGATCCTGACCACCCTACAGTCGGAATGGATTTTTTGGAGCTACAGTAGTCCCATTGATGCGCTCTCAATTGGGTTAGAAAGTAGACATCTAGGGCTTTCCAGCAATATATAATAGTCCATACTTTGCGCGAAGATAGATGACGTAAACTGGCGTTCAACTCCAGTTTCATGTTGCAGCCTGGCGTCTAGCGCCAGAAACAGGTTACAAGTTGGAGTCCAGCGCCCAAAACATGTTACAACCTGGTGTTCAACTCTAGAAACAGCCCAAGCACATGAGAAGCTTAAGTCTCAGCCCCAGCACACACCAAGTGGGCCCCAGAAGTGGATTTCTGCACCAATTATCTTAGTTTACTCATTCTCTGTAAACCTAGGTTACTAGTTTAGTATTTAAACAACTTTTAGAGACTTATTTTGTACCTCATGACATTTTTAGATCTGAATTTTATACTCTTTGACGGCATGAGTCTCTAAACTCCATTGTTGGGGGTGAGGAGCTCTGCAGCGTCTCGATGAATTAATGCAATTACTTCTATTTTCCATTCAAACACACTTGTTCTTATCTAAGATGTTCATTCGCGCTTAACTATGAAGAAGGTGATGATCCGTGACACTCATCACCTTCCTCAATCCATGAATGTATGCCTGACAACCACCTCCGTTCTACATCAGATTGAATGAGTATCTCTTAGATTCCTTAATCAGAATCTTCGTGGTATAAGCCGGATTGATGGCGGCATTTATGAGAATCCGGAAAGTCTAAACCTTGTCTGTGGTATTCCGAGTAGAATTCTGGGATTGGATGACTGGGACAAGCTTCAAACTCCTAAAGGCTGGGCGTTAGTGACAGACACAAAAGAATCATTGGATTCTATTCCAACCTGATTGAGAACCGACAGATGATTAGCCGTGCTATGACAGAGCATTTGGACCGTTTTCACTGAGAGGATGGGAAGTAGCCATTGACAACAGTGACACCCTACATAGAGCTTGACATGGAAGGAACCTTGCGTGTGGGAAGAGGATTACAAGAGAAAAGCTGAAATAAAGCAGACGAAGCATCTCCAAAACTCCAACATATTCTCCATTATTAAAGTAACAATTATTTATTTCACGCTCTTTTATTTTTCTAATAATTCAAACTGATAATTTTAATTGATATCCTGACTAAGAATAATAAAATAAACATAGCTTGCTTCAAACCAATAATCTCCGTGGGATCGACCCTTACTCACGTAAGGTATTACTTGGACGACCCAGTGCACTTGCTGGTTAGTGGTACGAGATCATAAGAAATCTTGATTTTGATATTGAGATTCAAATTTCGTGCACCAAGTTTTTGGCGCCGTTTCCGGGGATTATTTGAGTTTGAACAGCTAAAGGATTATTTTATTGCTTAGATTAGGAATAATTTATTTTTGTTGCAATAGAGTCATTAAATTCTGAGTCCTTTATTCCCTTTTCAAAAATTTTTCAAAAATATTATTTTTCTTTATCAAATTTTTAATTTTCGTGAGTTTAGTGTTTTGTTCTAAGTTTGGTGTCAATTACATATTTTATATTTTCCCTTTAAATTTTTGACTTTGTGCTCTTTAATCTTCAAGTTGTTCTTGTTGATTTTTCTCGTTGATCTTTAATTTTTCTTGTTCTGTGTCTTTTCTTGTTTCACTTGTGTTTTTCCAAAGCATTAATCTTCCAAAAGGAATATACCTATTCAAAACAAGTATTACATTTACTGCCCAATTGGCTAGAGTGTTGGTCTATGTTCTTGGTAATTGGGTATCTTCTTCTTAAAATCTTTTTCAAAAAATAATTTTTCTTGATTTAATCTTGTGTCAAACTTTAAGTTTGGTGTTTTCTTGTCAATCTTTTTATAATTTTCGAAAATTTTATTGAAGTTTTCTAAAAATTTTAAGTTTCGTGTTCTTTCTTCTGTTCTTGTGTTCTTGTGAATCTTTAAGGTGTTCTTGAGTCTTTCTTGTGTTTTGATCTTAAAATTTTTAAGTTTGGTGTTCCTTAGTGTTTTTCCTCCAAAATTTTCGAAAATAAGGAGCATTAGATCTAAAAATTTTAAGTGTTGTGTCTTTTATGTGTTTTTCTCTTTCATCAAAAAAAAATTCAAAATTCAAAAAAATATCTTTTCTAACTAATTTTAAACTCTATTTTCGAAATTTTTTATATAAAAATTCAGATTTCAATTTCAAAATTTTTCAAATCTTATCCTTTTAAGATTTAAAAAAAAAATATTTTATCTTTTTCAAAAATATCCTAACCACTTTCTCTCTCCTCATTTTTTCGAAAATCTTCATAAAATATTTTCAAATCTTTATTAATTTTTATTTTTTTTATTTCAGTTTTTATTTTATTTTATTTTATTTCGAAAAATAATAACAATAATAATAACAAAAAAATATTTTTTTAATCATATTTATCTCCAATTCACAACATCTCTCTTTCTCCATCATGGATCTAAGAGGAAATGGACAGTCCAAAAGGACTCTGGGGTCATATGCTAACCCCACTACTGCTTTATATGGGAGTAGTATCTGTATAACCTCCATCGGAGTCAGTAGTTTTGAGTTGAATCCTCAGCTCATCATCATGGTGCAGCAAAGTTGCCAGTATTCCGGTCTTTCATAGGAAGAACCTACAGAGTTTCTGGCACAATTTTACAAATTGCTGATACAGTACATGATAAGGAAGTAGATCAGGATGTCTACAGATTATTACTGTTTTCATTTGTTGTAAAGGACCAAGCTAAGAGATGGTTAAATAACCAACCTAAGGACAGCATAAAGACATGGAAACAGCTGTCAAAAAAATTCCTGAATCACTATTTTCCTCCCAAAAGGATGACACATCTAAGGCTAAGCATCCAAGGCTTCAAACAAGGAGATAATGAATCCCTTTATGATGCCTGGGAAAGATACAGAGAGATGCTAAGAAAATGCTCCTCTGAAATATTTTCAGAGTGGGTGCAGTTAGACATCTTCTACTATGGGCTTACAAAAAGAGCTCAGATTTCTCTAGACCACTCAGCTGGTGGATCTATACACATGAGAAAGACAATAGAAGAAGCTCAAGAGCTCATTAATACAGTTGCCAAAAATCAGCATCTGTACCTAAGTAGTGAACCTTCCATGAAAGAAGAGGCTAAAACAGTAATTACTAAAATAAGTCCTGCAGAACAAGTTACAGAATTCATTAGCAATTGGATTTTCTAACAAAACAGTTAGCCGAATTCAAGGAGATATTACAAGAAACAAGAAAGGCTAATATGAATATGGAAGTACAGTTGAAGCAAACAGAACAGCAGCTATCAAAACAAATAATAGAAGAGTGCCAAGCAGTTCAATTTAGAAGTGGGAAAGCTAGCGTTGAACGCCAGAGAATGGGTGGAAAGCTAGCGTTGAACGCCCAAACCATGCTCAGTCCTGGCGTTCAACGCAAGAAACAAGAAATGATTTGGCGTTGAACGCCCAAAGGGAGCACAGTTCTAGCATTCAGACGCCAGCAACAAGTAAGGAGTTGGCGTCTAACGCCACTCCAGCTCCCACCCCTGGCATTGAAATGCCAGTGGGGGATCAGACACATACAAGTGCTGATAATAACCCATCTAAAAAGGCTTCTCAACCCACATCTGTAGGCAATAAATATGTAGCAACTAAGGTTGAGGAATACAAAGCCAAAATGCCTTATCCTCAAAAACTCCGCCAAGCGGAACAGGATAAGCAATTTGCCCGCTTTGCAGACTATCTCAGGACTCTTGAAATAAAGATTCCGTTTGCAGAGGCACTTGAGCAAATACCCTCTTATGCTATGTTCATGAAAGAGATCTTGAGTCATAAGAAGGATTGGAGGGAAACTGAAAAAGTTTACCTCACTGAAGAATGCAGTGCAGTCATTCTGAAAAGCTTACCCGAGAAGCTTAAAGATCCGGGAAGCTTTATGATACCATGCACGTTAGAAGGTACTTGTACCAGGTAAGCTCTATGTGATCTTGGGGCAAGTATTAATCTAATACCTGCATCTATTATCACAAAGCTTGGTTTAACTGAAGAAGTCAAACCAACCCGGATATGCCTCCTTTGTGGTGCTGGAAATGGAGGAGCACAAGAGTGCAACTCTCATTCTAGGAATACCTTTCCTAGCAACTGGCCGAACCCTTATTGATGTCCAAAAAGGGAAAGTAACTCTGAGAGTCAATGAGGAAGAGTTCAAGTTGAATGTTGTCAAAGCTATGCAGCATCTAGACACCCAAAATGACTGCATGAGTGTTGATCTTATTGACTCTCTGGTAAAAGAAGTCAATATGGCTAAGAGTCTCGAATCAGAGCTATAGGAAATCTTTAAGGTTGTTCAACCTGATTTGGAGGAATCAGAGAAAATAATAGAACCTCTGAAAATCCCTCAAGAAGAGGAGAAACCTCCGAAACCCGAGCTCAAACCATTACCACCATCCCTGAAATATGCATTTCTGGGAGAAGGTGATACCTTTTCGGTAATCATAAGCTCTACCTTAGAGCCACAAGAAGAGGAAGCACTAATTCAAGTGCTAAAGACACACAAGACAGCTCTTGGGTGGTCCATCAGTGATCTTAAGGGCATTAGCCCAGCTAGATGCATGCACAAGATCTTATTGGAGGGTGACGCCAAACCAGTGGTTCAACCACAAAAGCGGCTGAATCTAGCCATGAAGGAAGTGGTGCAGAAAGAGGTCACTAAGTTACTAGAGGCTGGGATTATTTATCCTATTTCAGATAGCCCCTGGGTAAGCCCTGTCCAAGTCGTCCCTAAGAAAGCTGACATGACAGTGGTCCATAATGAAAAAAATGAACTGGTTCCCACAAGAACAGTTACAGGGTGGCGTATGTGTATTGATTACAGAAGGCTTAATACAACCACCAGAAAGGATCATTTTCCTTTACCATTCATAGACCAGATGCTGGAAAGACTAGCAGGTCATGAATACTACTACTTCCTGGATGGATATTCAGGTTATAATCAAATTGCAGTAGATCCCTAGGATCAAGAGAAAACAGCATTCACATGTCCATCTGGAGTATTTGCATACAGAAGGATGTCATTTGGCTTGTGCAATGCACCTGCAACCTTTCAAAGGTGCATGCTCTCAATTTTCTCTGATATGGTGGAAAAATTTCTGGAAGTCTTCATGGATGACTTTTCAGTATTTGGAGACTCATTCAGCTCCTCTCTTGACCATCTAGCACTTGTTCTAAAAATGTGCCAAGAGACTAACCTGGTTTTAAACTGGGAAAAATGTCACTTTATGGTGACTGAAGGAATTGTCCTTGGGCACAAAATCTCAAACAGGGGAATAGAAGTGGATCAAGCTAAGGTAGAGGTAATTGAAAAATTACCACCACCAGCCAATGTTAAGGCAATCAGAAGCTTTCTGGGGCATGCAGGATTCTATAGGAGGTTTATAAAGGATTTTTCAAAAATTGCCAAACCTCTAAGTAATCTGCTAGCTACTGACACGCCATTTATCTTTGATAAGGAGTGTCTGCAGGCGTTTGAGACTCTGAAAGCTAAGCTGGTCACAGCACCAGTCATCTCTGCACTAGACTGGACATTACCATTTGAATTAATGTGTGATGCCAGTGACCATGCCATTGGTGTAGTGTTGGGACAAAGGCATGACAAGCTTCTGCACATCATTTACTATGCTAGTTGTGTTTTAAATGACGCACAGAAGAATTACACAACCACAAAAAAGAGTTGCTTGCAGTGGTTTACGCCATTGACAAGTTTAGATCTTATTTATTAGGATCAAAAGTGATTGTGTACACTGATCATGCTGCTCTTAAATATCTACTCACAAAGCAGGATTCAAAACCCAGACTTATCAGATGGGTGTTACTTCTGCAAGAGTTTGATATAGAAATAAGAGATAGAAAAGGGATAGAGAACCAAGTAGCAGATCACATGTCCCGAATAGAACCAGTAGAAGGGGCGTCCCTCCCTCTTACTGAGATCTCTGAAACCTTTCCAGATGAGCAACTCTTTGCCATCCAGGAAGTGCCATGGTTTGCAGACATTGCAAACTACAAGGTAGTGAGGTTCATACCCAAAGAGTATAGTAGGCAGCAATCAAAGAAATTGATCACAGATGCAAAGTACTATCTTTGGGATGAACCATATCTCTTCAAGAGATGTGCAGATGGAGTGATCCGTAGATGTGTGCCTAAAGAAGAAGCGCAGAAGATCCTATGGCATTGCCCTGTATCACAATATGGAGGACATTTTGGAAGTGAGCGAACAGCCACAAGAGTCCTCCAATGTGGCTTCTACTGGCCTACTCTCTATAAAGATTCCCCAGTGTTTGTACTTTATTGTGACAGTTGCCAAAGATCTGGTAATCTGCCTCACAGTTATGCCATGCATCAACAAGGAATCTTGGAGATTGAGTTGTTTGATGTATGGGGTATTGACTTCATGGGGCCTTTCCCACCATCATACTCAAACACTTATATTCTGGTGGCAGTGGATTATGTATCCAAATGGGTGGAAGCTATTGCTACACCCACTAATGACACTAAGACAGTGTTAAAATTCTTCCAGAAACACATCTTCAACAGATTTGGCACCCTTAGAGTACTAATCAGTGATGGGGGCACTAATTTCTGCAATAAACAGCTTTACTCTGCTTTAGTTCGTTATGGAGTTAGCCACAGGGTGGCCACTCCATATCACCCACAGACAAATGGGCAAGCTGAAGTCTCAAATAGAGAACTCAAAAGAATCTTGGAACGGACTGTAATTAACTGTAGAAGGGATTGGACAAGAAGCTTGGATGATGCTCTGTGGGCATACAGAACAGCATTCAAGACCCCTATAGGGACCTCTCCATACCAGCTTGTGTATGGAAAGGCATGTCACTTGTCAGTGGAACTGGAACATAAGGCCTACTGGACAACCAGATTCCTGAACTTTGATGCCAAGTTAGCTAGAGAAAAACGATTTCTCCAGTTAAATGAGCTAGAGGAATTTAGACTCAATGCTTTCGAGAATGCAAAAATTTACAAAGAAAAATTAAAAATATGGCATGATAAGAAATTTTCATCTAGAGTCTTTGAGTCAGGGCAGAAAGTTCTGCTATTTAATTCTAGGCTCAGATTATTCCCCGGAAAATTAAAATCCCGGTGGAGAGGACCGTATGTGATTACGAGCGTGTCACCATATGGATACGTAGAGCTTCAGGATAATGATTCTAATAAAAAGTTCATTGTTAATGGACAGAGAGTCAAACATTATCTTGAAGGCAATTTGAGCAAGAATGCTCAAAACTGAGGCTTGATTAAAGCTCAGTAATAGTCCAGCTAAAGACAATAAAGAAGCGCTTGCTGGGAGGCAACCCTCCATTTACAAAGTTTATTTGTTAATTAATTGATTTTTACAGGTATATGTCAAGTATCTTCAAGGTAAAATAGCAATTGATTGAATTCACAGAGTTACAAGGGAATTTGGAAGCTCGCTGGCGTGAAAAAGCCAGTAAGAAATATTTTGGGCGTTGAACGCCCAAAAGAAGCACCTACTGAGCGTTCAACGCCAGTAAGGATAGCCATCTGGGCGTTAAACGCCAGAAAGGAGCATCTTCTGGGCGTTGAACGCCAGAAAGAAGCACCTTCTGGGCGTTCAATGCCAGATTTGCAGCATCCTGGGCATTCAAAAAAAAATGCCCAGTGACAAAGGACTTCCTGGCGTTCAACACCAGAAATAAGCAACAGCTGGGCGTTGAACGCCCAGGAGAAGCAGCCATTGGGCGTTAAACACCCAAAACAAGCAGCGTTTGGGCGTTTAACGCCAGAATGGTGGGGAGGAGGTAAAATTCGTTTTTCTTCACAAATTTTCTAATTTTTATGTTTCAATTCATGATTTCTTGCATAAACATGTTTCAAAATATCATCCTTCAATTCCAAAAATTTTAATCCTAATTTCTAAAAACCCTAAGTTCTAAAATCCCTTTTTTTTTCAAATATATCAAATGTATCTTAATCCATACAGACAAATCTTTTTTTCCAATCCAATCCAACTCTTTTTTTTAAACTCAATTATCTTTTAAAATCTTCTTTCAAAATAAAAATTCAAATTTATCTCTTCCATATATAATTAACATCTTTTTATTTTTAAATTATATCTTTTTCTTATCATATTTATCTTTTATAAATCATATCTTCTATCTTACCTTTTTTTTCTTATTTTCGAAACCCACCCTCCCCCCTTTATATCCACATTCGGCACCCCTCCCATCATCCACCATTCCACACTTGCTCTCCTCCTATCCCTCTCCTTTCTTTTCTTTTTCTTGAGGACAAGCAAACCTCTAAGTTTGGTGTGTTTATCCGTGATCACAAAAACATACTCACTAATATCATGGCTCCTAAAGGAAAACAACCCACTCCAAGAGGCAAGAAAAAGAGTATTCCAAAACCACTTTGGAATCAAGGGAAGTTCTTAACCAAAGAACATTCAGACCATTACTACGTCTAAGATTAGTGATCCCGGAAGTCAAGTTCGATCTGAAAGAAGATGAATATCCAGAGATCCAAGAGCAAATTCGAAATAGGAACTGGGAAATCCTAGCTAATCTTGAAACAAAAGTGGGAAAGAATATGGTTCAGGAGTTCTACGCTAATCTGTGGTAGACAGACATGCAAAGAATAACTAGAATTGCCCTCTATGACTATCGAACCTTGGTCAGAGGAAAGATTGTTCACATCCACCCTGACAAAATCAGGAAAATCTTTAAGCTTCCTCAACTGAAAGATGACCCAGACTCCTTTAATAGGAGAATGATGAGGGTAAACAAAGGCCTGGACAAGATTCTAGAGGATATATGCATCCCTGGAGCCAGGTGGACCACCAGCACCACTGGCATCCCAAATCAACTCAAGAGGGAAGATCTCAACCCAGTTGCTAGAGGCTGGCTGAACTTCATTGGGCGTTCTATATTGCCCACCAGCAACCGTTCTGAAGTCACTGTTAAAAGAGCAGTGATGATGCACTGCATCATGTTGGGAAGAGAAGTAGAAGTTTATCAACTAATCTCGTGTGAACTCTACAAAATAGCAAACAAGAACTCCAAAGATGCCAAATTGGCCTATCCAAGCTTAATTTCTATGCTCTGCAGAGATGCTGGAGTAAGGATGGGAATAACTGAGTATATCTTAGTTGAGCGGCCAATCACTAAAATATCAATGGAAAGACAACAGTTGCAGGATAACCCAATCAAGAGGCGAGCACAAGAATTCCTCCCAGAACTCCCTCAATTCGAATATTGGGAGCATCTTGAGGCATCTGTTTCCAAGTTGCAAGAAGCTATGGACCAAATAAAGGAAGAACAGAATAAGCAAAGTAGCATGCTTTGCAAATTGCTTAGGGAACAAGAGGAGCAAGGGCGTGACTTGAGGGAGCAGAAGCGTCAGAAATTAATTCTTGAAGAACCAAGCACCCCACAGACTAGAGGAACATCCACTTCCAAAAATATAGGTTGTTGAGTTCTAATTTTATCTTTAACTCTGTGATAGTGCTATTATAGAAATTTACCTTAGAAGTTATATAGGAGTAGTAGTAGTTAGCATATCTATTTTGGTTTTATTTCCAATTAAGTTATAATTTATTTTTCTCATCATCATCAAACATGAATAAAATAGTAGATTTTTAGAATAAAAAAGTAATTTATATTTTTCGAGTTCTTAATAAGAAAAAAATTACAATTAATTATATGTGGTGGCAATACTTTTTGTCTTCTGAATGAATGCTTGAACAGTGCATATTTTTTATCTTGAATTTCATGATTGTTAAAATTGTTGGCTCCTGAAAGAATGAGGAGCACGAAAAATATTATTGATGATCTGAAAAATCGTGAATTTGATTCTTGAAGCAAGAAAAAGCAGTGAAAAAAAAATACAAGGAATCATTGGATCAAGAAAAAGAAAAAAAAGCCAATAGCCCTTAAAACCAAAAGGCAATGGTGAAAAGGATCCTAGGCTTTGAGCATCAGTGGATAGGAGGGTCCAAGGAAGTAATTCCAGGCCTAAGCGGCTAAATCAAGCTGTCCCTAACCATGTGCTTGTGGCATGCAGGTCCAAGTGAAAAGTTTGAGACTGAGTGGTTAAAGTCGTGATCCAAGGCAAAAGAGTGTGCCAAAGAACTCTGGACACCTCTAATTGGGGACCTTAGCAAAGCTAAGTCACAATCTGAAAAGGTTCACCCAATTATGTGTCTGTGGCATTTATGTATCCAGTGGTAATACTGAAAAACAAAGTGCTTAGGGCCACGGCCAAGAGTCATAAAGTAACTGTGTTCAAGAATCAAAATTACTACACTAGGAGAATCAATAATACTATCTGAACTCTGAGTTCCTATGGATGCCAATGATTCTGAATTTCAAAGGATAAAGTGAGATGCCAAAACTGTTTGGAAGTCAAAAAGCTACTAGCCCCGCTCATCTAAATAAGAATCTGAGCTCCACTTAAAACTCTTAAATATTATGCTTCTTAATTTCTTTTCATCCTATTTTATCTATCTAGTTGCTTGAGGACAAGCAACAGTTTAAATTTGGTGTTGTGATGAGCGGATATTTTATACGCTTTTTGGGGTGTAATTTCATGTAGATATTAGCATGTTTTTATTAGTTTTTAATAGAATTTTATTAGTTTTTAAGCGAAAAATCATATTTCTGGACTTTACTATGATTTTGTGTGTTTTCCTGTGATTTCAGGTATTTTCTGGCTGAAATTGAGGGAGCTGAGCAAAAATCTGAGTTAGACTGAAAAAGGACTGATGATGTTGTTGGATCCTGACCTCCCTGCACTCGGAATGGATTTTTTGGAGCTACAGTAGTCCAATTCACGCGCTCTCAAATGGGTTGGAAAGTAGACATCCAGGACTTTCCAGAAATATATAATAGTCCATACTTTGCGCGAAGATAGACGATGTAAACTGGCGTTCAACGCCAATTCCATGTTGCAGCCTGGCGTCCAGCGCCAGAAACAGGTTACAAGTTGGAGTCCAGCGCCCAAAACACGTTAAAACTTGGCGTTCAACTCCAGAAATAGCCCAAGTACGTGAGAAGCTTAAGTCTCAGCCCCAGCACACACCAAGTGGGCCCCAGAAGTGGATTTCTGCACCAATTATCTTAGTTTACTCATTCTCTGTAAACCTAGGTTACTAGTTTAGTATTTAAACAACTTTTAGAGACTTATTTTGTACCGCATGACATTTTTAGATCTGAATTTTATACTCTTTGATGGCATGAGTCTCTAAACTCCATTGTTGGGGGTGAGGAGCTCTGCAGCATCTCGATGAATTAATGCAATTACATCTATTTTCCATTCAAACACGCTTGTTCTTATCTAAGATGTTCATTCGCGCTTAACTGTGAAGAAGGTGATGATCCATGACACTCATCACCTTCCTCAATCCATGAACATGTGCCTGACAACCACCTCCATTCTACATCAGATTGAATGAGTATCTCTTAGATTCCTTAATCAGAATCTTCGTGGTATAAGCCGGATTGATGGCGGCATTCATGAGAGTCCGGAAAGTCTAAACCTTGTCTGTGGTATTTCGAGTAGGATTCCAGGATTGGATGATTGTGACAAGCTTTAAAATCCTGAAGGCTGGGCGTTAGTGACAGATGCAAAAGAATCATTGTATTCTATTCCAACCTGATTGAGAACCGACAGATGATTAGCCGTGCTATGACAGAGCATTTGGACCGTTTTCACTGAGAGGATGGGAAGTAGCCATTGATAACGGTGACACCCTACATAGAGCTTGCCATGGAAGGAACCTTGCGTGTGGGAAGACGATTACAAGAGAAAAGCTGAAATAAAGCAGACGAAGCATCTCCAAAACTCCAACATATTCTCCATTATTAAAGTAACAATTGTTTATTTCACGCTCTTTTATTTTTCTAATAATTCAAACTGATAATTTTAATTGATATCCTGACTAAGAATAATAAAATAAACATAGCTTGCTTCAAACCAATAATCTCCGTGGGATCGACCCTTACTCACGTAAGGTATTACTTGGACGACCCAGTACACTTGCTGGTTAGTGGTACGAGATCATAAGAAATCTTGATTTTGATATTGAGATTCAAATTTCGTGCACCACTGTTCTTTGAGGGCCAAAATGTCCTTCACCCTCAGATGAGTGGCAGGCCTCTAAAATGGACTGGAATTCTGATTGAGGTACACACCTTCTAATTACCTGGTCAGCGCCACATCTCCATAAATATGGGTCATCCCATATATAATATTTAGACTCGCTTTTCAGCTTGTCTCTTTGGTGCTTAGTAAAGTTTGGAGGAAAAGTGCGGCTAACTAGATAATTAGCGATAGGTGCATACCAAAGGACTACATCAGATACTGCTTGTAGGTGATTAAATGGGAAATTATCAGCTATAGGAGTGGAGTCATCTTTAATGTGCTCAAGGCGACTCAAGTGGTCTGCCACTAGATTCTGGTTACCACTCCTATCCTTTATTTCTATATCAAATTCTTGTAGTAGCAATATCCAATGTATAAACCTTGGTTTGGATTCCTTTTTAGCTAATAAATACTTTAGAGCTGCGTGGTCTGAATACTTTAGTACCAAGTAAATAGGCTCGAAATTTATCCAAAGCAAAAACAATAGCAAGAAGCTCTTTCTCAGTAGTAGTGTAGTTAGACTGAGCAGTGTCTAAAGTCTTAGACGCATAAGCAATGACAAAAGGATCTTCACCTTCACGTTGAGCCAGCGCTGCTCCTACTGCATGGTTGGAAGCATCGCACATGATTTCGAATGGCTGGCTCCAGTCAGGTCCTCTCACAATTGGAGCTTGAGTCAGGACGGTCTTCAGCTTATCAAACGCTTGTTTGCAATCCTCACTGAACTCGAACTTGATATCTTTTTGTACTAACCTGGATAGGGGAAGTGCTAACTTACTAAAGTCCTTAATGAATCTCTGGTAAAAATATGCACGGCCAAGGAACGAACGGACTTCTCTCATAGAGGAGGGGTAAGGCAAACTAGAAATAACATCTACCTTTGCTGGATCTACAAAAATGCCAGTATTAGACACAACATGTCCTAGTACAATCCTTTGTCTTACCATAAAGTGACATTTTTCAAAATTCAATACAAGGTTTGTACTAACACATCTATCTAGTACTCTAGATAAACTATCCAAGAAAAGGCTAAAGGAATAACCATAAACGCTAAAATCATCCATAAAAACCTCCATACAGTCCTCAAGAAGGTCAGAGAAAAGATTCATCATGCACCTTTGGAAAGTAGCTGGTGCATTGCACAAGCCAAAGGGCATTCTCTTATAGGCATAAGTCCTAAAAGGACATGTAAAAGTAGTCTTTTTCTGATCTTCAGGGGCTATATGAATCTGGAAATAGCCTGTGTAACCATCTAAAAAGCAATAATGTGATTTACGTGACAGGCGATCCAGCATTTGATCAATGAATGGAAGAGGGTAGTGATCCTTACGAGTGGCTTGGTTGAGATGCCTGTAATCAATGCAGACCCTCCATGCATTCTACACTCTGGTTGCTATGAGTTCTCCATGTTCATTCTTCACTGTAGTGACTCCAGACTTCTTGGGCACCACTTGTACTGGGCTCACCCATTCACTGTCTGAGATGGGGTAGATGATATCTGCCTCTAGTAGTCTGGTCACTTCCTTCTTGACAGCCTCTAAGATAGTGGGGTTTAGTCTTCTTTGGGGTTGACGAACAGGTCTTGCTCCCTCTTCTAAAAATATTCTGTGCTCACAAACTTGAGGGTTGATGCCTACTATGTCTGCCAAACTCCACCTAATTGCCTTCTTGTGCCTCCTCAGCACACTAAGTAACTGCTCTTCCGGTTGAGAAGTGAGGTCACATTCAATGATAACTGGAAACTTCTGCTTGTCCTCGAGGTAAGCATATTTGAGGTGTGGAGGGAGGGGTTTCAATTTTAACTCCTGCTCATGGTCAGGCTCTGGATTGTCTGGAGCTAGTGGCAGTGGTAAAGTACTTTTATTGTCCTCAGAAAGTGTCCCCACACTCGGAACTTGTCCTATGTACTTCTCTTCAAACTCCTCCTGGTGAACTTCAGCTACGGTTTCATCTATGATGTCACACTGGAGGATAGAATGATCTTCTAGAGGGTGCTTCATAACTCCATTCAGATTGAAGCTTACTACTCGGTCGTCTATTTCAAAAGAGTATGTTCCTAAAAAAGCATCCAATTTGAACTTTGAGGTCTTCAAGAAAGGTCTTCCGAGTAGAATTGATGATGGCTTCTCTAAGTCATTTTGGGGCATCTCCAGGATGTAAAAATCAATGGGGAATGTGAGCCCCTTAATACCCACTAATACATCTTCAGCAACTCCAGCCACTGTAATAATGCTTTTATCTGCTGACACAAAATGAGCTGCCAACCTTTTTAAGGGAAGGAGCCTCAAAATGTCATATATAAACAAAGGCATTATACTAACACATGCTCCTAAATCACACATG
This sequence comes from Arachis duranensis, assembly GCF_000817695.3. Taxonomy (NCBI): domain Eukaryota; kingdom Viridiplantae; phylum Streptophyta; class Magnoliopsida; order Fabales; family Fabaceae; genus Arachis; species Arachis duranensis. Next base: position 1,903,576 of record NW_026264911.1, on the reverse strand, counting down.
CAGTCAGAAAATATCACACCTCCAATGGTACAGTTAACCATGCATGGGCCTGGGTCACTACATTTTTCAGGTATATTTCCCATTAAAGCAGATATAGAACTACCTAAAGGAGTAGTCTCTAATTCATTAATTTTGTCTTTATGTATGCATAAGCCCTTTAGAAACTTTGCGTATTTAGGTACCTGTTGAATAACATCAAAAAGGGAAACAATTACCTTAACCTTTTTGAATATTTCTACCATTTTGGAATCAGGTTCTAACTGCTTCCTGGGCTTTCTTGCAAGTTGTGGAAATGGAATAGGAATGGCGTTTTCTACAGTGTCTGCGCCCTTTGGTGCTTCTTTCTGTGATTGAGCTTCTTCTTCCTCAGTCATGCCCTGTATATCCTTTTCCTCCTCAACATCTTCTATTTCCACTACCTCTTCTGCTGAGGCGTGTTCTAGTGGGTTTAGCTCTTCCTGATTCCTCTCTTGCAATGTAGTTTCGGACCTTAGGGTGATGGCATTAATGCCACCCTTTGGATTGGGTAGTGGTGGAGAGGGGAGTCCACCAGAGCTTAAAGATTGGTTGTTGGAGTTGTTCAGTGATCCAATCTGTGAGACAAGGGCTTGCAAAGTAGAGTTCAGACCATTCACAGTAGAAGTAAGGTTGTTTTCCATGGCCTGTTGTCTCCGATCAATAGATTGTAGTAACTCATCATTTGGAGATGAAGAGGGATAAGTGATCTGAGAGGTCTGCTGAGATGCTTGAGGTTGCCTTAGATGAGGTGCTCTGTAGGCCTGATTCTGATTCAGCTGCCTGAAGTTATTATTGTTATTCCACCTCTAATTTCCATTGTTATCTCTGCCTCCTCTGTTATGATTGTCCCTCCAACCTTGGTTGGAGTTATCCTGCCATCCATTATTGTAGTTGCCACCTTGATTGTACCCTTGGTTGGGGCGGTCATAGAAGTTATGAGTGGCTGCCACAGTGTGGTCTTCCGGTTGGAGTTGCAGACACTCATCAATATAATGACTGTAATCTGCACAGACTCCACATACTCTTTATGGAACCAACTGTTGGCTGTGCTGTAGTGGAGAAGGCTGAACTTGCTGAGCTTGTTGTTGACTTAGCTGCATCTACTTCAGTAAGTTCGTCATTTCACATAAGCTCTGGGTTATAGCAGTAGTCTCTTTGCTAGTGGATATCTCTACAACAGCTCTTGACCGACTTTGTTTCTGCATATGATTCCTAGTAGATTAAGCTAAGTCACTGATCAATTGCCATGCCTCTTCTGTAGTCTTGTACTTTTTCATAGACACATTGCTAGCACCTTCCAATGTGGTCCTATCTTGTGATTTCATGCCCTGTGTAAAGTAGACGATCAACACTATCTTGTCAATCATATGGTGGGGACATACTTCCAGAAGATTATTGAAACGCTCCAAATATTCATAGAAAGTCTTAAATTCATCTTGAACGATCATGGACATGTCTTTCCTCAGTTTATTGGCAACCACAGCTGGATAGAATTCTCCAAAAATTCTCTTCTAAGCGTATCCTAGTTGGAAACAGTTGTCTGGGTTGAGTGTAGTACCACTCTCTTGTCTTTCCCTCAAGAGAGAATGGGAAAGCTTTCAACAGAATGGAAGTTTCGTCAGTACCATCACGCTTAATAGTAGAACAAGCAGTCTGAAAATCCCTAAGGTGCTTGATAGGTTCTTGAGCAAGTAGGCCATGAAACTTGGGCATCAAGTTGAGTAGTGCAGACTTTATTTCAAAATCCACAGCCACCGCTGGGTGGTGTGCCTGGAATGGTTGTAGTGTAAAATCAGCGGCTCCTTCCTCCTGGATAGTGACTCTCTTAGGTGCTGCCGTGTCACCTACACGTAAATCAACTGGATCAGTAGAGGGGGATCTTGTTTCTTCCTTAGATGACGTTTCAGGTTTGTCTTCAGATAGGACTCGCCGACACCGAGCTTGCCTTATACGTGAAATAGTTCTTTCAATCTCAGGGTCAAATACTGGCAAGCTTGGATCAGGAAGTGAACGCGTCATTTAACGAAAGAAACGTGCAGTTCATGGTAACAAAATAAAAAGAAAAATTACAATTAAATAAATTCCAATCAATAAATTAGCACACTATTGTAACTCCCCGGCAACGGCGCCAAAAATTGATGTAGCGAAAATTGGCGGGTTAAGAAATTATTATAAGAGATACGTTGCAAGTACAGTCCTTAACCAGCCAAAAATCCGCTTATCAATTTAGAAGGGTTGTCACAATATTGAAATTAAAATACTGTGAGTATGAATCCCAGGTCGTCTCCCATCGAGTTGCAGAAAGATGTGCTATTTTATTAATCAGGTGTTTTCAAAAATGGTTGAGTTGATAAACAGGAAATTAAATCAGAGAATTTAGATAATTTAAATAAAAGCCTTGACTGGGAGTAGATTAGTTGGAAGCCCTATTCTTGTTGAATTACTCTCAAGATTAATTAATAATTGAAGGTTGCTCTGCTTAGTTATCTCTTACTAGGTAGAGGAAAGTCAAGCAAGTTGGAAAGCTATTTCTAGTCACAAGTCCTAGTCCTCTCCCTTGAGAAGGACTAGTGTCAATGACTGGAGGGTGATCCAACAATAAACCCAATTACAATTTTTCTCTTGAGTAATCCAACTCAAGGTTTCCTTTCAATCATCTCCCAATCAAGTTATGGAACTACTCGCTCATTATGTTTGTAAAATCCATAAAATAAGAAAAGGAAATATTGGAAGACATGATAAATAATAATCAAAGGAATCAATTAAAAATAAAAATAGTTCTTGTATTAATAAATTCTAAAAGTAATCCAATGTCAACTTCTGGAAAAATTAAGAATATGGAAGAGTAAATGAAAAAATAAATAACAAGCTATAATGACTAGTATTGGAGGTAGACTCTTCTCGAAAGCTAAAGCCAAAAGTCTTCAAATCCTAATTTATGAATGTCAAAAAGAGAAAACCTAGGAGAGAGTATATTTAAATCTAAAAACTAAAAATTATGCGGAATGAATGTTGTTCCTTGTCTCTGCATGTTCCCTGGTTTTAATCTGTGTTTCTGGGCCGAAAACTAGGTTGAAATGCGGCCCAGAAACTCTGCCAGCGACTTTTGTAATTCTACAGATCGCGTCACTCAGTGTTTCTCGTACCACGCGTGCGCGTTGTCCACGCATTCGCATCGTCGTGCAGCTTCCAATCCGCGCGGTTGTGTCAGGCATGCGAGCGCATCACTGTAATTTCTTCCGTTTCGCGCGGTCGCATCATCCATGCGACCGCGTGACTTCTCGCTGGTCATCTCCTCAATTCTTTGTGTTCCTCAATTCATTCCTTACGTCATTCCTGCCCTATGAAGCCTGAAACACTTAACACACAAATCACGGCATCGAATGGTACAAAGGAAGATAAAAATATATAACTAAAAGATCTTAGGAAGCAAGTTTTTAATCATAGGATATTTTTAGGAAGGAATCGTAAATACATGCAAATCATATGAATAAGTGGGCAAAGACTTGATAAAACCACACAATTAAACACAATATTAATCATAAAATAGTGATTTATCAAAGAGTTATTGAAAAAGAAAACTAACGAGAGGTAAAAGAATGATCATACCATGGTGGGTTGTCTCCCACCCAGCACTTTGCTTTAACGTCCTTAAGTTGGACGCTCCACTAGCTCAGTCTCCTGCTGTTGGTGGATCCTCCAAGAGGAAGATCTCTAGCTCCTTATTCTTCAGCATCTTCTCACCATGATATAGCTTTAGGCGATGTCCATTGACCTTGAGGAATTCGGAGCTTGAAGGATGACTGATGAGCGGATAATTTATACACTTTTTGGCATTGTTTTTAGTATGTTGTTAGTATGTTTTAGTTAGTTTCTATTATATTTTTATTAGTTTTTAGTTAAAATTCACTTTTCTGGACTTTACTATGAGTTTGTGTGTTTTTCTATTATTTCAGGTATTTTCTGGCTGAAATTGAGGGACCTGAGCAAAAATCTGATTCAGAGGCTGAAAGGGACTGCAGATGCTGTTGGATTCTAACCTCCCTGCACTCGAAGTGGCTTTTCTAGAGCTACAGAAGCCCAATTGGCGCGCTCTCAAATGCGTTGGAAAGTAGACATCCTGGGATTTCCATCAATGTATAATAGTTTATACTTTACCCGAGATTTGATGGCCCAACAAGGCGTTCCAAGTCAGCTCAAGAATTCTGGCGTAAAACGCCGGAACTGGCACAAGAATGGGAGTTAAACGCCCAAACTGGCACAAAAGCTGGCGTTTAACTCCAAGAAGAGCCTCTACACGAAAATGCTTCAATTCTCAGCCCAAGCACACACCAAGTGGGCCCGGAAGTGTATTTTTATGTCATTTACTCATCTTTGTAAACCCTAAGCTACTAGTTCTCTACAAATAGGACCTTTTTGCTATTGTATTAGACATCTGGGTAGCTATCTTTGACTAGTCTTATGCTATCTTAGATCATGGGGCTGGCCTCTCGGCCATGCCTAGACCTTGTTCTTATGTATTTTCAACGGTGGAGTTTCTACACACCATAGATTAAGGTGTGGAGCTCTGCTTTACCTCGAGTATTAATGCAATTACTATTGTTCTTCTATTCAATTCAGCTTATTCTTGTTCTAAGATATCACTTGTTCCTCAACTTGATGAATGTGATGATCCATGGCACTCATCATCATTTTCACCTATGAACGTGTGCCTGACAACCACCTCCATTCTACCTTAGATTGAGTGGATGTCTCTTGGGTTCCTTAATCAGAATCTTCGTGGTATAAGCTAGAATTGATGGAGGCATTCAAGAGAATCCGGAAGGTCTAAACCTTGTCTGTGGTATTCTGAGTAGGATTCAAAGATTGAATGACTGTGACGAGCTTCAAACTCGTGATTGTGGGGCGTTAGTGACAGACGCAAAAGAATCACTGGATTCCATTCCGACATGATCGAGAACCGACAGCTGAATAGCCGTGCTGTGACAGAGCGCGTTGAACATTTTAACTGAGAGGACGGGACTGTAGCCATTGACAACGGTGATGCCCAACATACAGCTTGCCATGGAAAGGAGTAAGAAGGATTGGATGAAGACAGTAGAAAGCAGAGAGACGGAAGGGACAAAGCATCTCCATACGCTTATCTGAAATTCTCACCAATGAATTGCATAAGTATCTCTACCTTTATTTTATGCTTTATTCATAAATCATTCATAACCATTTGAATCTGCCTGACTGAGATTTACAAGATGACCATAGTTTGCTTCATACCAACAATCTCCGCGGGATCGACCCTTACTCGCGTAAGGTTTATTACTTGGACGACCCAGTGCACTTGCCGGTTAGTTGTCCGAAGTTGTGATAAAGAGTTGAGATTGCAATTGAGCGTACCATGTTGATGGTGCCATTGATGATCACAATTTCGTGCACCACTCAACAAGTCAATATGATTTCTCAGAGTTTGAATGGATTGCAAAATGCATCCAACAGTACTAAAGAAACATCTTCTGAAGAAGAAGCTTATGATCCTGAGAACCCTGCTATGGCAGAGGTGAATTACATGGGTGAAGCCTATGGAAACACCTATAATCCCTCATGGAGAAATCATCCAAATTTC
>NW_026264911.1:1897168-1897842 GCF_000817695.3 Arachis duranensis | reverse complement strand
ATGATTCCTGGAATTCTTATTAAAAATTTTGAATCTCTTTATTTTCTTTTCCACTCAATTTTCAAAAAATCCAAAAAAATTACAAAATCATAAAAACCAAAAATATTTTATGTCTCTTGTTTGAGTCTAGTGTTTCATTTTAAGTTTGGTGTCAATTGCATGTTTCTGTTCTTCTTGCATTTTTCATGTGTCTTCATTGATCTTCAAGTTGTTCTTGATGATTTACTTGCTCTGATCTTTAAATTCTCTTGTCTTGGGTGTTTTGTTGTTTTACATATGCATTCTCAATTTGTTAGTGTCAGTAGTATACAAACTTCTAAGTTTGGTGTCTTGCATGCATTGTTTATTTGATTTTAGTTGCATTTTGATTATTCCTCATCATAAAAAAGAAATTTCAAAAAAAAATTTAATTTGTGTCTTTTCAAGTCAATAATACAGAGAATTGAAGATTCAGAACATACAGTAGAGGAATTACACAGAAAAAGCTGGGCATTCAAAACGCCCAGTGAAGAAGGAAAACTGGCATTTAAACGCAAGCCAGGATACCTGGCTAGGCGTTTAACGCCCAAAAGGGTAGCATTTTGGGCGTTAAATGCCAGAATGGATACCATTCTGTTCGTTTAACGCCAGGATGGCACAAGAGGGAAGATTCTGTTTTTAATTCAGGTTTTTTT
>NW_026264911.1:1895838-1896957 GCF_000817695.3 Arachis duranensis | reverse complement strand
ATATCTTTTCTTGTTAGCCAAGTCATTAATTTTAAAAATCAAATCTTTTTAAATTGTTTTTCAATCATATATTTTCAATCATATCTTTTTAAAACTATAACTTTTCAATCACATCTTTTTAATCACATCTTTTTTCAAAATAGTTTTCAATCATATCTTTTTGATTTCTAATTTCACAATCTTTTTCAAAAATCACTTTATTTCTTTCCCAATCATATTTTTCGAAAATCATTCTTCAATTTTTCAAAATGTTTTTAAAATCTTTTTAATTTATTTTTCAAAATTTCTTCCCCTCTTCTCACATCCTTCCATTTATGGACTAACACTCCTCCTCAATACACAATTCGAACTCTATCCCTCTTGATAAGTTCGAATTCTTCTACCTCTTCCTTCTATTTTTCTTTTCCTCTGACACATCAAGGAATCTCTATACTGTGACATAGAGGATTCCATATTTTCTTGTTCTCTTCTCTTTCATATGATCAGGAACAAAGACAAAGGCATTCTTGTTGAGGCTGACCCTGAACCTGAAAGGACCTTGAAGCGAAAGCTAAGAGAAGCTAAAGCACAATTCTCTATAGAGAACCTAACAGAAATCTTCAAAGAAAAAGACATGGTAGCCGAAAACAACAACAATGCAAACAATGCAAGGAAGGTGCTGGGTGACTTTGCTGCACCTACTCCCAACTTCTATGGGAGAAGCATCTCTATCCCTGCCATTGGAGCAAACAACTTTGAGCATATGCCTCAATTAGTTTCTCTAATGCAACAAAATTGCAAGTTCCATGGACTTCCATTGGAAGATCCTCATCAGTTTTTGGCTGAATTCTTGCAAATCTGTGACACTGTTAAGACCAATGGGGTTGACCCTGAGGTCTACAGACTTATACTATTCCCTTTTGCTGTGAGAGACAAAGCTAGGATACGGTTGGACTCACAACCTAAAGAAAGCCTGAACTCTTGGGAAAAGCTAGTCAATGCCTTCTTGGCAAAGTTCTTTCCACCTCAAAAATTGAGTAAGCTTAGAGTGGAAGTCCAAACCTTCAGACAGAAGGAAGGAGAATCCCTCTATGAAGCTTGGGAAAGATACAAACAATTAATCAGAAAGTGTCCCTCTGA
>NW_026264911.1:1894857-1895801 GCF_000817695.3 Arachis duranensis | reverse complement strand
TGGCTCAGAACAAAATATTGACTCAGCAAGTCAATATGATTTCTCAAAGTCAATCTGGAATGCAAGCTGCACCAGGCGGTACTAAGGATGCTTCATCTGAAGAAGAAGCTTTTGATCCTGAGAACCCTTCAATGGAAGAAGTGAATTACATGGGAGAACCTTATGGAAACACCTATAATCCTTCATGGAGAAATCATCCAAATTTTTCATGGAAGGATCAACAGAGACCTCAACAAGGTTTCAACAATAATAATGGTGGAAGAAACAGGTTTAGCAATGGCAAGCCTTTTCCATCATCTTCTCAGCAACAAACAGAGAATTCTAAGCAGAGCCACTCTGACTTAGCAACCATGTTCTCTGATCTAATTAAAACCACTCAAAGTTTCATGACTGAAATAAGGTCCTCCATTAGAAATTTGGAGGCACAAGTGGGTTAGCTGAGTAAGAAAGTTACTGAACTCCCTCCTAGTACTCTTCCGAGCAATACAGAAGAGAATCCAAAAGGAGAGTGTAAGGCCATCAACATGGCCGAACTTGGAGAGGAGAAAGAGGCAGTGAGTGCCACTGAGGAAGAACTCAATAGACGTCCACTGACCTCCAATGAGTTCCCTAATGAGGAACCATGGGAATCTGAGGCTCACACTGAGACCATAGAGATTCCATTGGATTTACTTCTGCCATTCATGAGCTCTGATGAGTATTCTTCCTCTGAAGAGGATGAAGATGTCACTGAAGAGCAAGTTGTTAAGTACCTTGGAGCAATCATGAAGCTAAATGACAAGTTATTTGGTAATGAGACTTGGGAGGATGAACCCCCTTTGCTCACCAAAGAACTGGCTAACTTGTCTAGGCAGAAACTACCTCAAAAGAGACAGGACCCTGGGAAGCTTTCAATACCTTGTACCATAGGCACCATGACCTTTAAGAAGGCTCTGTGTGACTTA
>NW_026264911.1:1893312-1894731 GCF_000817695.3 Arachis duranensis | reverse complement strand
AGACAATTCAAGAAAACAAGCTTATGGACTTGTAGAGGATGTTCTGGTAAAAGTTGAAAACCATTACATCCCTGCTAATTTTATAGTCCTAGAGACTGGAAAGTGCATGGATGAATCTATCATCCTTGGCAGACCCTTCCTAGCCACAGCAAAGGCTGTGATTGATGTTGACAGAGGAGAATTGATCATTCAAGTGAATGAAGAACCCTTTATGTTTAAGGCTCAAGGATATTCCTCTGTAACCATGGAGAGGAAGCATGAAGAGCTTCTCTCAAAACAGAGTCAAACAGAGCCCCCACAGTCAAACTCTAAGTTTGGTGTTGGGAGGCCTCAACCAACTTCTAAGTTTGGTGTTGAACCCCCACTTTCAAACTCTAAGTTTGGTGTTGGGAGGTTCCAACATTTCTTTGAGCATCTGTGAGGCTCAGTGAGAGCCAATTGTCAAGCTACTGACATTAAAGAAGCGCTTGTTGGGAGGCAACCCAATGTTATATTTAATCTATTTTCCTTTGTTATTTTATGTTTTCTGTAGGTTGATGATCATGGGAAGTCACAAAATCAATTGAAAAAGCAAAAATAGCATGAAAAATAGAAAGAAAAACAGCACACCCTGGAGGAAAAATTTGCTGGCGTTTAAACGCCAGTAAGGGTAGCAAATGGGCGTTTAACGCCCAGTCTGGCACCATTCTGGGCGTTTAACGCCAGAAAGGGGCAGCAGACTGGTGTTAAATGCTAACAAAGGGCAAGAAGCTGGCGTTAAACGCCAGAAATGGGCACCAGCCCGGCGTTTAACGCCAGAATTGGCAGAAGGAGCATTTTTGCTCGCCATTTGGTGTAGGGATGAATTTTCCTTGACACCTCAGGATCTGTGGACCCCACAGGATCCCCACCTACCCCACCACTTTTTCTCTTCTTCACCCATTCACCAACCACTCTCTCTCTTCTTCACCCATTCACCAACCACCTACCCCACCATTCTCTTCACCACTCACATCCATCCTTCATAACACCCCACCTACCTCACCATTTAAATTCAAACCACTTTCCCTCCCAAACCCACCCATACATGACCGAACCCTACCCCTCTCCCCACCCCTATATAAACCCTTCTTCACTCCTTCATTTTCACACAACCTAAACACTACTTCTCCCCCTTGGCCAAACCACAAAGCCACCTCCATCTCCTCTATTTCTTCTTCTTCTACTCTCTTCTTTCTTCTTTTGCTCGAGGACGAGCAAAGCTTTTAAGTTTGGTGTGGTAAAACCATTGCTTTTTGTTTCTCCATAACCATTTATGGCATCTAAGGCCGGAGAAACCTCTAGAAAGAGGAAAGGGAAGGCAAAAGCTTCCACCTTCGAGTCATGGGAGATGGAGAGATTCATCTCAAGGGTGCATCAAGACCACTTCTATGAAGTTGT
>NW_026264911.1:1834690-1893101 GCF_000817695.3 Arachis duranensis | reverse complement strand
AGAAGGCATGACCTCAAGCCCGTGGCTAGAGGATGGTTGGAGTTTATCCAACGCTCAATCATTCCCACTAGCAACCGGTCCGAAGTAACTATAGACCGGGCTATCATGATTCATAGCATCATGATTGGAGAGGAAGTAGAAGTTCATGAGGTTGTATCCCAAGAACTTTATAAGGTGGCGGACAAGTCCTCTACCTTGGCAAGGTTAGCCTTCCCTCATCTTATTTGTCACCTCTGTTATTCAGTCGGAATTGACATAGAGGGAGACATCCTCATTGATGAGGACAAGCCCATCACTAAGAAAAGGATGGAACAAACAAGAAATCCCACTCATCATGAAATCCCTGAGATGCCTCAAGGGATGCACTTTCCTCCACAAAACTATTGGGAGCAAATCAACACCTCCCTAGGAGAATTGAATTCCAACATGGGACAACTAAGGGTGGAGCATCAAGAACATTCCATTCTCCTTCATGAAATTAGAGAAGATCAAAGAATCATGAGAGAGGAGCAACAAAGGCAAGGAAGAGACATTTAGGAGCTCAAGAACTCCATAAGATCTTCAAGAGGAAGAACAAGCCACCATCACTAAGGTGGACCCGTTCTTTAATTTCCTTGTTCTTTATTTTCCTGTTTTTCGAATTTTATGCTTATGTTTATCTATGTTTGTGTCTTATTACATGATCATTAGTGTCTTAGTGTCTATGCCTTAAAGTTATGAATGTCCTATGAATCCATCACCTTTCTTAAATGACAAATGTTCTTAATTGAAAAAGATAAGAATTGCATGAATTTTGAATTTTATAACAGATTAATTATTTTGATGTGGTGGCAATACTTTGACTTCTGAATGTATGCTTGAACAGTGCATATGTCTTTTGAATTTGTTATTCATGAATGTTGGCTCTTGAAAGAATGATGAAAAAAAGGAGACATGTTACTGAGGATCTGAAAAATCATAAAAATGATTCTTGAAGCAAGAAAAAGTATTGAATTCAAAAAAAAAGAGAGATTATGTTCGAAAAAAAAAAAGAGAGAAAGCAAGCAGAAAAAGCCAATAGCCCTTTAAATCAAAAGGCAAGGGTAAAAATAAGGTTGTGATTCAAGGCAAAAAGAGTGTGCTTAAGAACCCTGGACACCTCTAATTGGGAACTCTAGCAAAGCTGAGTCACAATCTGAAAAGGTTCACCCAGTTATGTGTCTGTGGCATGGATGTATCCGGTGGTAATACTGGAAAATAGAATGCTTTGGGCCACGGCCAAGACTCATAAAGTAGCTGTGTTCAAGAATCATCATACTTAACTAGGAGAATCAATAACACTATCTAGATTCTGAGTTCCTATAGAAGCCAATCATTCTGAATTTCAAAGGATAGAGTAAGATGCCAAAACTGTTCAGAGGCAAAAAGCTAAAAGCCCCGCTCATCTAATTAATACTGATCTTCATAGATGTTTTTGGAATTCATTGCATATTCTATTCTTTTTATCTTACTTGATTTTTAGTTGCTTGAGGACAAACAACAATTTAAGTTTGGTGTTGTGATGAGCGGATAATTTTTATTTGATTTTCAGTTGCTTGAGGACAAGCAACAATTTAAGTTTGGTGTTGTGATGAGCAGATAATTTGTATGCTTTTTGACTCTGTTTTTAGTGTGTTTTTGGTATGATCTAGTCAGTTTTTAGTATATTTTTATTAGTTTTTAGTTAAAATTCACTTTTCTGGACTTTACTATAAGTTTGTGTGTTTTTCTGTGATTTTAGGTATTTTCTGGCTGAAATTGAGGGACCTGAGCAAAAATCTGATTCAGAGGCTGAAAAGGACTGCAGATGCTGTTGGATTCTGACCTCCCTGAACTCAAAGTGGATTTTCTGGAGCTACAGAAACCCAATTGGCGCCCTCTCAACTGCGTTGGAAATTTGACATCCTGGGCTTTCCAACAATGTATAATAGTCCATACTTTGCCCGAGATTTAATGGCCCAAACAGGTGTTCCAAGTCAGCTCAAGAATTTTGGTGTAAAACACTGGAACTGGCACAAGAATGGGAGTTAAACGCCCAAACTGGCACAAAAGCTGGCGTTTAACTCCAAGAAGAGCCTCTACACAAAAATGCTTCAATGCTCAGCCCAAGCACACACCAAGTGGGCCCAGAAGTGAATTTTTATGTCATTTACTCATCTTTGTAAACCCTAAGCTACTAGTTCTCTACAAATAGGACCTTTTTGCTATTGTATTAGACATCTGGGTAGCTATCTTTGAGTAGTCTTATGCTATCTTAGATCATGGGGGCTGGCCTCTCGGCCATGCCTAGACCTTGTTCTTATGTATTTTCAACGGTGGAGTTTCTACACACCATAGATTAAGGTGTGGAGCTCTGCTGTACCTCGAGTATTAATGCAATGTGGGGCGTTAGTGACAGACGCAAAAGAATCACTGGATTCTATTCCGACATGATCGAGAACCGACAGCTGAATAGCCATGATGTGACAGAGCGCGTTGAACATTTTCACTGAGAGGACGAGACTATAGCCATTGACAACGGTGATGCCCAACATACAGCTTGCCATGGAAAGGAGTAAGAAGGATTGGATGAAGACAGTAGGAAAGCAGAGAGACGGAAGGGACAAAGCATCTCCATACTTTTATCTGAAATTCTCACCAATGAATTGCATAAGTATCTCTACCTTTATTTTATGCTTTATTTATAAATCATTCATAACCATTTGAATCTGCCTGACTGAGATTTACAAGATGACCATAGCTTGCTTCATACCAACAATCTCCGTGGGATCGACCCTTACTCGCGTAAGGTTTATTACTTGGACGACCCAGTGCACTTGCTGGTTAGTTGTGCGAAGTTGTGATAAAGAGTTGAGATTGCAATTGAGCGTACCATGTTGATGGCGCCATTGATGATCACAATTTCGTGCACCAATGACTTAAGTGAAAGACTCCGTATGGCTTAGCCTTCTCTACTCGATAGGGGCCGTCCCATCTTGATCTCAACTTGCCTGGCATGAGCCTTAATCTGGAGTTGTAAAGGAGGACTAAATCCCCAGGTTGGAACTCTCTCCTCTTGATGTGCTTATCATGCACAGCCTTCATCTTCTCTTTGTACAGCCTGGAGTTCTCAAAAGCTTCTAGGCGAAGGTTTTCTAATTCTTGTAGTTACAACTTCCTTTCAGCTCCGGTTTTCTCAAATTCCACATTGCATTCTTTTACCGCCCAGAAGGCTTTGTGCTCTACCTCAACTGGGAGGTGACAGGTCTTTCCATAAACTAAGCGGAAGGGACTCATCCCGATTGGTGTCTTATATGCTGTTCGATATGCCCAAAGCGCATCTTGGAGCCTAGTGCTCCAGTCCTTTCTATGAGGCTTGACTATCTTCTGTAATATATGCTTTATCTCTCTGTTAGACACCTCGGCTTACCCATTAGTCTGGGGATGGTAGGCTGTTGCTATTTTATGAACTATCCCATGCTTCTTCTGTAATCCTGTTAGTCTCCTGTTACAAAAGTGAGTGCCTTGATCACTCGCGATTGCTCGTGGTGATCCAAAGCGAAAAATAATATGGTTTCTCACGAAGGAAACAACAGTGCTAGCATCATCAGTACGGGTAGGAATTGCTTCCACCCATTTAGAAATGTAATCTATAGCTAACATTATATAAAGGTGACCATTAGAATTTGGAAATGGATCCATGAAGTTGATGCCCCAAACATCAAAATTTCACAGAAAAGCATAATCTGTTGAGGCATCTCATCCCTCTTGGATATATTACCAAACCTTTGGCAAGGGGAACAAGATTTACAAAATTCAGCAGCGTCCTTAAAAAAAGTAGGCCACCAGAATCCGCAGTCCAAAATTTTTTTAGCTGTTCTTTGAGTGCCAAAATGTCTCCACTCTCATATGAGTGGCAGGCCTCAAAAATGGACTGGGATTCTGATTGAGGCACACACCGTCTAATTACCTGGTCAGCACCACACCTCCATAAATATGGATCATCCCATATATAATATTTGGACTCACTTTTCAGCTTGTCTCTTTGATGCTTAGTAAAATTTTGAGAAAAAGTGTGACTAACTAGATAATTGGCTACAGGTGCATACCAAGGAACTACTTCAGATACTGCCTGTAAGCTATCAAATGGGAAAGTATCATTGATAGGAGTGGAGTCATCCTTAATGTGCTCTAGGCGACTCAAGTGGTCTGCCACTGAATTCTGGTTACCACTCCTATCCTTAATTTCTAAATCAAATTCTTGTAGCAGCAGTATCCAACGTATTAGCCTTGGTTTGGACTCCTTTTTAGCTAATAAATATTTTAGAGCTGCATGGTCTGCGTACACTACTACCTTAGTACCAAGTAAATAGGCTCGGAATTTATCCAGAACAAAAACAATAGCAAGAAGCTCTTTTTCAGTAGTAGTGTAATTAGATTGAGCAGCATCCAAAGTCTTAGACGCACAACCAATTACAAAAGGATCCTTACCTTCGCGTTGAGCCAGCACCGCTCCTACTGCATGGTTGGAAGCATCACACATAATTTCAAATGGCTGGCTCCAGTCTGGTCCTCTCACAATTGGAGCTTGCATCAGGGTGATCTTCAGCTTATCAAATGCTTGTATGCAATCCTCACTGAACTCGAACTCAATATCCTTCTGTAGTAGTCTGGATAAAGGCAATGCTACCTTACTGAAGTCCTTAATAAATCTCCTGTAAAAACCTGCGTGGCCAAGGAATGAACGAACTTCCCTCACGAAGGAGGAGTAAGGTAAACTAGAAATAACATCTACCTTTGCTGGATCTACAGAGATACCAGTATTAGAAACAACGTGTCCCAGAACAATACCTTGTTTGACCATAAAGTGACATTTTTCAAAATTTAAAACAATGTATGAACTAACACACATGTCTAATACTCTAGATAAACTATCCAAGCAAAGGCTAAATGAATCACCATATATGCTAAAGTCATCCATAAAAACTTCCTTATAGTTTTCTATGAGATCAGAGAAAAGACTCATCATACACCTTTGGAAAGTAACTGGTGCATTGCATAAGCCAAAAGGCATTCTCCTATAAGCATAAGTTCCAAAAGGACATGTAAAAGTAGTCTTTTCCTGATCTTCAGGAGCTATATGGATTTGAAAATAACCTTTATAACCATCTAGAAAGCAATAATGAGATTTACCTGACAGGAGATCAAGCATTTGATCAATAAATGGCAAGGGGTAGTAATCCTTGCGAGTGGCTTGGTTTAGACGCCTATAGTCAATGCAAACTCTCCATGAATTCTGCACTATAGTTGTCAGAAGCTCTCCATGCTCATTCTTCACTATTGTGACTCCAGACTTCTTAGGCACCACTTGTACTGGACTGACCCATTCGCTATCGAAAATGGGGTAAATGATATCTATTTCAAGTAGTCTGGTTACTTCTTTCTTGACAACTTCTAAGATGGTCGGATTCAATCTTCTTTGAGGCTGACAGACAGGCTTTGCTCCTTCTTCTAAGAATATTCTATGTTCACAAACTTGAAAGCTGATGCCTACTATATCCACCAAGTTCCATCCAATTGCTTTCTTATGCTTCCTCAACACACTAAGCAGTTGTTCTTCCTGTTGGAAATGAGCTCCCTTGCAATGATAACTGGGAACTTCTACTTATCCTCAAGGTAAGCATACTTGAGGTGTGAAGGAAGGGGCTTTAATTACAATTTCTGTTCATGGCTAGGCTCCGGACCTTCTGGAGCTAATGATAATGGCAAGGCATCCTCATTTTGTTCAGAGGATGTCCCCACACTTGGACCTTGCTCCATGTGCTTCTCTTCTATTTCCTCCTGGTAAACTACAGAGCGACAGTTTCATCAATAATGTCGCTCTTGAATACGGAATGATCTTTTGGAGGATGCTTCACAGCTTCATTCAGATTGAAGCTCAATGCTCAGCCATCTATTTCAAAGGAATAGGTTTCTGAAAAGGCATCCAGCTTGAACTTCGAAGTCTTTAAAAATGGTCTTCCAAGTAGGATGGATGATGGCTTTCCCGAGTCATTTTGGGGCATCTCCAAGATATAGAAGTCAATGGGAAACGTGAGCCCCTTAATGCTCACCAATACATCTTCAGCAATTCCAGCCATTGTAATAATGCTTTTATCTGCTAACATAAAATGAGCTGCCAAACTTTTTAAGGGAGGGAGCCTCAAAGTATCATATGTAGACAAAGGCATTATACTAACACATACTCCTAAATCACACATACAGTCAGAAAATATCACACCTCCAATGGTACAGTTAACCATACATGGACCTGGATCACCACATTTTTCAGGTATACCTCCCATTAAAGCAGATATAGAACTACCTAAGGGAATAGTTTCTAATTCATTAATTTTATCTTTATGTATGCACAAATCTTTTAAAAACTTTGCATATTTAGGTACCTGCTGAATAACATCAAAAAGGAGGACAGTTACCTCAACCTTTTTTAATATTTCTACCATTTTGGGATCAAGTTCCATCTGCTTTCTGGGCTTCCTTGCAAGTTGTGGGAAGGGAATATGGAGGGCATTGCTTGCAGCTTCTGCATCCTTTGGTGTTTCATTTTGTGATTGAGCTGCTTCTTCTTCAACTATATTCTGTACGTCCTCTTCCTCTTCAACATCTTCCACTTCCACCACATCCTCAGCTGGGACGTGTACTGTTGAGCTTGGCTCCTCCTGGTTCCTCTCCTGCAATGTGGTTTCAGACCTCAAAGTGGTGGCATTGATGCCACCCTTGGGATTAGGTAGGGGTTGAGAGGAAATTCCACTGGAGCTTGAAGGTTGATTGGTGAAACTAGGTGAGGAATCTAACCGGGAGACGAGAGCTTGTAAAGTGGCAGTCAAACCATTTAAAGTAGAATTCAGCTGCGTATGCATGTCTTGTTGTCCTTGTGTTAGAGAATAGAGCATTTCATTATTTGATGAAGAATTAGAATAAGTGATCTGAGGAGCTTGTGGTTGGTTGTGCTGGGGTCCTTGAGGCTGTCTTAGGTGAGGTGCTCTGTAAGGTTGGTTCTGATTTTACTGTCTATTGTTGTTATTGTTATTCTACCTCTGGTTTCTGTTGTTATCCCTACCTCCTCAGTTATAGTTGTCCCTCCAACCATGGTTAGAATTATCTCTCCAACCTTGGTTGGAATTGTCCTGCCATCCATGGTTATAGTTGCCACCTTGATTATATCCTTGATTTGGGCGATCATAGAAGTTGTGAGTGGCTGCCACAGTGTTGTCTTCCTGTTGGAGCTGCGGACATTCATCAGTATAATGACTATAATCAGCACAGATCCCACATACTCTATGTGGAACCAACTGTTGACTTTGTTGTGGCGGGAGAGGCTGAGATTGTTGTGCTTGTTGTTGATTCAACTGCATCTATTTTAGTAGGTTGGTCATTTCACATATACTCTGGGTCAGAGCAGTAGTCTCTTTGCTAGAGGAAACCTCAGCAACAGCTTTTAAGTGGATGTGCCTATGCCTGTGATTCCTAGTGGATTCAGCTAAGTCACTGATCAATTGCCATGCTTCATCTTCGGTCTTGTACTTTTTCATAGAACCATTACTAGCACCTTCCAATGTGGTCTTATCCTGAGGCTTCATGCCTTTTGTGAAGTAGCTGATCAACACCATCTTGCCAATCATGTGATAGGGGGCATGCATCCAGGAGATTGTTGAAGCGCTCCCAATATTCGTAGAGAGTCTTGGATTCGCCTTGAATAATCATAGAAATTTCTTTCCTCAATCTATTAGTAACTTCAGCTGGAAAGTATTTTTCCAAAAATTCTCTTATAAGCATATCCCAGTTAGTAACAGTCGCTTCAGGTTGGGTGTAGTACCATTCCCTCGCCTTTCCCTCAAGAGAAAACAGGAAGGCGGTTAACAGAATAGAAGTTTTATCCGCATTATGATGCCTAACAGTAGAACATGCTATCTGGAAATCCCTAAGGTGCTTAATAGGCTCTTGAGCAGGTAAGCCACAAAACTTGGGCAACAAGTTGATTAGTGCAGTTTTTTAGTTCAAAATCTGCAGCCAGAGTTGGGTGATGCACTTGATACGGCTGCAGTGTAAAATCTGGCGCTCCAGCTTCCTGGAGAGTAATCCTCCTAGGTGCTGCCATGTTACTTGCGCGTGAATCAACTGAAACAGTAGTAAATGAGCTTGTTTCGCTCTCAGATGGCGGTTCATATTTGCCCTCAGATGAGATTGGTGAATCGATAACAATCACTTCACCACTCTCAGAGGATAACCAACGTCGAGCTCGCCTAATACGTGAAAGAGTTCTTTCAATTTTAGGATCAAAAGCAGCTAAGCTCGGATCAGGCAGTGAACGCGTCATTCAACGAAAGAAACATACAGCTCATGGCAATAAAACAAAATAAAATAAAATGCAAATAAATAAATTCCAACCAACGAATTATCACACTATTGCAACTCCCCAGCAACGGCGCCAAAATTGATGGAGGCAAAAATTGACCGATTAAGAATTTAATGGAATAAATACGTTACTAGTACAGTTCTTAACCAGCGAAAATCCGCTTATCAATTTAAAAGGGTTGTCACAAAATTAGAATAAAAATACTGGGAGTATGAATCCCAGGTCGTCTCCCAACGAGTTGATAAAAGGGTGCAGCTTATTGGTCAGAGGTTTTCCAAGAAATTTTGAGTTTGAGAGACAGGAAAATAAATAAGAGAAATTATGTAATTTAAATAAAGATCTTGACCGGGAGAAGATTAATTGCAGGTTCTATCCTTGTTGGATTTTTCTCAAAATCAATTGATAATTGGTAGTTGTTTCCACTTAGTTATCCTTTACTGAATAAAGGAAAGACAAGTAAGTTGGGAGTCAACTTCTATTCACAAGTTCTAATCCTCTCCCTTGGAAAGGATTAGCGTTAGTGACTAGAGAGTCAACCAACAATAAACCCAATTACAATTTGACTCTTGAGTATTCTAACTCAAGGTTCTCCTTTTAATCAACTCCCAATCAAGTTGGGGAACTACTCCATTATCACGAATGTATACTTCACAAAATTAAAAGGGAAAATAAAGAAAGACATGATAAACAATAATAAAAAAGATCAATTAAAAATAAAAATAGTTCTTGTATTAATAAACTCAAAAATAATCCAATTGTAACTCTGGACAAATCAAGGATATGAAAGAGGTAACAACTCTTCTCAATATCCAAATCCAAAAGCAAATAAAATTCTAAGAACTATGAATGTGTAGAGAGAAAAACCTAGAGGAGGAGTAAAATCCGATCTAAAAACTAAAAACTATCCTAATGAGAATCTCCCTCCAGTCTCTGCACGTTCCCCGGCTTTAGTCTGTGTTTCTCGGCCAAAAATTGCGTCAAAGCGCGGCCCAAAATCGCCCCAGCAATTTCTGTAAATTCTGCAGATCGCGCATGTTACGCGTACGCGTCGTCCACGCGATCGCGTCATTTAGCCTTTTTCCTCGCCACGCATACGCGTCGTCCACGCGTTCGCGTTATCCGTGCAGATTTCAATCCACGCGTTCGCGTCAGGCACGCGAACTCGTCACTGCGATTTCTCCATTTCGCACGGTCGCGTGAGCCATGCATCAGCGTCGATGTTCACTGGTCATCTCCTTGATTTCTTGTGTTCCTTTCATTTTTGCAAGCTTCTTCTCTATTCTCTAAGCCATTCCTGCCCTATGAAACCTGAAATACTTAACACACTGATCACGGCATCGAATGATATAAAAGAGAATTAAAATACACAATAAAAAGATCTCTAGGAAGCAAGTTTTTAACCATAGAACAACTTTGGGAAGGAATTGTAATATCATGCTAATCATATTAATAAGTGGGTAAAGACTTGATAAAACCACTCAATTAAATACAATATAAATCATAAAATAATGGTTTATCAACAGCCCACTAAGCTTTCTGTTCCACCTCTACCAGAAGGTGACAAGCCTTTCCGTAGACTAGGCGGAACGGACTCATGCCAATGGGTGTCTTGTAAGCTGTCCGATAAGCCCATAGCGCATCTCCAAGCCTAGAGCTCTAGTCCCTTCTATGAGGTTTAACAATCTTCTCGAGTATGCGCTTGATCTCTTTATTAGACACCTCGGCTTGGCCATTTGCTTGGGGATGGTAAGCCGTCGCCACCTTGTGAATGATGTCATGTTTCTTCAACAAACTTGTCATTCTTCTGTTACAAAAATAAGAGCCTTGATCACTCACGATTCTCATGGTGATCCAAAGTGACAGATAATATTATTCCTAACAAAAGAAACAACGATGTTAGCATCATCAGTACGGGTAGGAATTGCTTCCACCCATTTAGAAACATAATCAACGACTAACAGAATGTATAAGAAACCATTCGAGTTTGGAAATGGACCCATGAAGTCAATATCCCAAACATAAAAAATTTCACAAAACAACATGAGTTGTTGGGGTATCTCATCCCTCTTGAATATGTTTCTAAACCTCTGGCATTGGTGCCAAGAGTCACAGAAAACTTTAGCATCAAAAAGTGTGGGCCACCAAAATCCGCAGTCTAAAATCTTTCTTGCAGTTCTTTGAGGACCAAAGTGTCCACCACTCTCAGAAGAGTGGCATGTCTCTAAAATTGACTGGATTTCGGATTGTGGAACACACCTTCTAATTATTTGGTCAGCACCACATCTCCACAAATATGGGTCATCCCATATGTAATATTTGGACTTGCTCTTAAGCTTGTCCTTTTGATGCTTAGAAAAATTTGGAGGAAAGGTACGACTAACCAAATAATTAGCTATGAGTGCATACCAAGGAACCACCTCAGATATTTCTTGCAAGCTATCAAGTGAAAATGCATCATTGATAGGAGTTGAGTCACTTTTAATATGTTCTAGGAAAATCAAGTGATCCGCCACCAAATTTTGGGAACCACTCCTATCTTTGATCTCTAAATCAAACTCTTGCAATAATAATATCCAACGGATTAACCTGGTTTTGGACTCTTTCTTAGCTAACAAGTATTTCAAAGCCATATGGTCTGAATATACTACCACTTTGGTTCCAATTAAATAAGCCCGGAATTTATCTAAAGCAAAAACAATGGCTAAAAGTTTCTTTTCAGTGGTAGTATAATTAGACTGAGCACCATCTAAAGTTTTAGAAGCATAAGCAATAATATAAGGATCCTTACCTTCGCGCTGAGCCAGCGCCGCTCCTACTGCATAATTAGATGTGTCACACATAATTTCGAATGGCCTACTCCAGTCATCGCCTCTCACAATAGGAGCTTGGGTCAAAGCGATCTTCAGCTTGTCAAATACTTCCATGAAGTCTTCACTCAGGTCAAACTCTATTCTTTCTACAGCAGACGGGAAAGGGGTAGTGCAACCTTACTGAAGTCCCTGATAAAACGCCAATAAAAACATGCATGACTAAGAAAAGAATTAACTTCCCTCATAGAGAGGGGTAAGGTAAACCAGAAATAACATCAACCTTTGTAGGATCAACAGATATACCAGTATTAGAAACAACATGGCCTAGAATAATACCTTGCTTTACCATAAAATGACATTTTTCAAAATTAAGCATGAGGTTTGAACTAGCACATCTTTCTAATACTCTAGCAAGATTGTCCAAACAAAGGTCAAAGGAATCACCATACACACTAAAGTTATCCATAAAGACTTCCATATAATGCTAGAGAAGATCTGAGAAGATACTCATCATACACCTTTGAAATGTAGCTGGTGCATTACATAAGTCAAAAGCATTCTTTTATATGCATACGTTCCAAAGGGGCATGTAAAAGTTGTTTTCTCATGATCTTCTGGAGCAATATGGATCTGAAAATAACCAGTATAACCATCTAAAAAACAATAGTGTGATTTACCTGACAGGCGATCAAGCATTTGATCGATGAAAGGTAGTGGATAGTGATCCTTGCGAGTGGCCAAGTTCAAGCACCTGTAGTCGATGCACACTCTCTAGGAATTCTGTACCCTTGTAGCCATGAGTTTTCCCCATTCTCATTCTTCACTATTGTGATGCCAGACTTCTTTGGAACCACTTGTACTGGACTAACCCACTCACTATCCGAGATTGGAAAGATAATATCAGCTTCAAGCAGTCGGGTCACTTCCTTCTTCACAACTTCCAGAATTGTGGGGTTTAACCGCCTTTGAGGTTGACGGATGGGCTTGGCTCCCTCCTCTAGAAAGATGTGGTGCTCACAAATTTGAGGGCTTATACCTACTATGTCCACCAAACTCCACCCAATAGCTTTCTTATTTCTTTGTAGTACATTAACCAGACGCTCCTCTTGTTGCGAAGTAAGCTCCTTTGCAATAATCATCGGGAGGTTTTGATTGTCTTCAAGATAACCATACTTGAGGTGAAGTGAAAGGTACTTCAACTCCATGTTCAGCTCATGGGTTCGCACTTGAACATTCGGAACCACTGGAAGTGGCAAGGTGTCTTAAGTATACTTAGGGGGCTTCCCCACACTTGCACCTTGAACCATGTTCTTCTCATCAACTGCCTCTTGGTGAACTTCAGCCACAGTCTCATCAATAATATCACACTGGAAGATATAGTGGTCTTTCGGTGGATGCTTCATAGCTTCATCAAGGTTGAAACTCACTGCTTTTCCATCTATCCCAAAGGAATAGGTACCCGAGAAGGCATCCAATTTAAATCGAGAAGTCTTCAAGAACGGCCTCCCAAGCAAGATAGATGATGGTCTTCCTGAGTCATTAGAGAGCATCTCAAGAATGTAAAAATCAATAGGAAACATCAACCCCTTAATGCTGACCAAGACGACTTCTGCAATGCCAACCACTGAGATTATGCTCTTATCTGCCAAAACAAAATGGACTGCTGACCTTTTCAATGGTGGAAGCCTCAAAGCATCATATACAAATAATGGCATAATGCTAACACATGCACCTAAATCACACATGCAGTCAATAAACTGTGCACCCCCTATAGTGCAAGTAACCATACAAGGACCGGGATCACCATATTTCTCCAGTATAGCACCCAAAAGAGCTGAAATCGAGCTACCCAAAGGAAAAGTTTCTAAATCATGGATCTTTTCCTTATTCATGCATAAATCCTTTAGAAACTTAACATACTGAGGAACCTGGCAAATAGCATCAAAAAAGGGGAATAGTTACCTCAACCTTTTTGAAGATGTCCACCATCTTGGGATCTAGCTCCACTTGCTTTTTAGTCCTCCTTGTAAGGTATGGAAAAGGAATGGGAATGGCTTCTTTCAAAATATTGTCTTCCTTAGAAACTTCATCCCTTAGTTAAGCACCTTCTTCTTCAACCTCCTGTTGTACCTCATCCTCGTCTTCCATATCTTCTACTTCTACAACATCTTCATCCTGAGTGGCTTGTCTTGAACTTGGCTACTCTGGACACCTCTCTTGCAATATAGTGCCGGACCTCAAAGTGATGACATTGATTCCACCCTTGGGGTTGGGTAAAGATTGAGAAGGGAGTGCCCAAGAGCTTGAAGGTTAAGTTTTGGAGGTAGAGGGTGGGTCCATACAGGATAGAAAAGCTTGGATGGTAGAGGTAAGACCGGTGATGCTAGAGGCAACTGTTGCTTGATGCTCTTTTTGTCCTTACATAAGAGAGCGAAGCATCTCATCATTAAAGGAAGAATGAGGGTAGGTAATTTGGGGGCCTTGTGGTTTGTTGAGTTGAGGTGCTTGAGCTTCCATTTGGTGAGGTGGTTAGTATCTTTGTCCTTGGTTTTGCTATTGGTATGGAGGGTTTTGTTGATACCGATTTTGTTGGTAGTTGTTAATTCACCTTTGGTTTCTACCATTGTCTCTGCCTCCTTGGTTGTAGTTGTCCCTCCATCCTTGGTTGGAATTGTCTTGCCAACCTTGATTGTAGTTACCACCTTGATTATAGTTACCGCGCTATTGATAGTACCCTTGATTCGGATGGTTGTAATAAGCATTGGTAGCCGCCAAGGTGTTGTCCTCTTGGAGTTGTGGACACTCATCGGTATAGTGAGAATAGCAAGTACAAATTCCACATACTCTCTGAAGGACAAAGTGTTGACATTGTTGTTGTGGAGGACGCGGAGGTTGTTGTTGATTGAGCTAGAGCTGTTTGAGTATATTGGTCATCTCTCCCAAAGTCTTATTGAGAGCGGCGGTCTCATTGCTAGAAGAAACTTCTGCAATATCCTTGGGTTGATTATTCCTTTTCCTTTCAAGTTGGGTAGACTTAGCTAGATCAGTAATAAGTTGCCACATTTTAGTCGCTGTCTTGTACTTTGTCAAAGAACCATTACTCGCAGCATCCAAGAGGATCTTATCTCGAGGCTTCATGCTTTGGCAGAAGTAGCTAATTAACACCAACTGGTCAATCATGTGATGGGGGCACGAATCCAAGAGTTTCCTAAAGCGTTCTCAATACTCATAGAGAGTCTCTTATTCACCTTGAATGACGCAAGAAATTTCCTTCCTCGATCTATCTGTGACCTCCGGTGGAAAGAACTTGTCCAGGAATTCCTTTCTAAGCAAATCCCAGTTAGTAACCACAGCTTCAGGTTGAGTGTAGAACCACTCTTTCGCCTTTCCTTCAAAAGAAAATGGGAAAGCATAAAACCAAACGGCAAATTCATCTGCACCATGCCGCCTAGTAGTTGAACAAGATGTTTGAAAGTCTCTATGTAGTTGATCGGCTCTTGAGCGGGTAAACCATGGAATTTGGGAAGTAGATTGATCAATGCAGTCTTCAGTTCAAAGTCAGCAGTCAAATTCAGATGACGCAATTGAAATGGTTAAAGTCTAAAATCCGGAGCTCTCGCTTCCTTGAGAGTGATCCTTCTAGGAGCTGCCATAGTATTTGCACCTAAATCAACAGAAGAGATGTCAATGGATTTAGTAGGAGAAGAGTTAGTTTCTTTCTCAAATGACACTCCAAACTCAACCTCGGATAGGATTGGTGAATTGGGTGAAACCCCTTCACCACACTCAGAAGCTAACCAATGCCGAGCTCGCCTAATTTGTGAAATAGTTTTTTCAATTTCAGGATCAAATGCGGCAAGGCTCGGATCCGGTAATGAACACGTCATTCAATAAAAGAAACATAGAGCTCATGGCAACAAAATATACTAAGAAAATTAAATAATAAATACTACTAATAAACAAAAAAGCACACAAATAAAAAAATACAATTATGTAAATATAAATATATTTACACTAACCAATAACTTAGCACACATATGCAACTCCCCCGGCAACGACGCCAAAAATTGATGGGAGGAAAAATGCCGGTTAAGAATTTCTTAAAAGTATTTTCTAAAATAGCGTTGCAAGCACAGTCATAACCGACGAAATTTACACTATCAATTTAGAATGTGTGTCATAATTAACAATAAATAACCAGGAGCAGAATCCCGGGTCATTTCCCTACGAGTTGACACAAGATGTAAATTATTGGTCAAAATTTTTTTGAATATTTTTTAAGTCGAGAACGGAAAAATAAATAACTAGAAATTAAAGCAATGAATGAATAACAAGAGGTGGTATGTATTCAAAATAAAGGCCTTGGTTAGGGGAGAGAATTGGAGTTCCTATCCTTGTTGTCTTTCCCAAATGTAATAATAGAGGTTCATTGCTCCCACTTAGTTATCCTCTAGCAATTGAAGAAAAGTCAAGTGAGCATCATCACTAACTCTAGCTCACAAGTCCTAGCCACTCCCTGGGGAAGGACTAGAGTTGGTGAGAATTGGGTCAGCCACCAATTTCCAATTACAGATTATTACACTTGGGTATAACAACTTAAGGGGTTCAAATTACTCAACCCCCAACCAAGTGGGAGCTGTACTCCATTAAAATGAATTCCATTTTCATAAACACATAATAGAAGTAAATAAAAGACATGATAATTATGAGAGATTAATTAAATTAAAATTTACACTAACAATAATCAACAAGGATCAAACAAGCAATAAAAACAAACATAAAAATACTTCAATGCATTAATAAATTTTCAAAAATGACAAGATCCGAACATGAATTCAAAGCAATTAAATGGATAAGAGTAATTGAGTTATTGGAGAAGAAAACTATAAAGATAATGACTCCAATTGAAGGTAGTAGCAGCTCTCTCAAAATCCCATTCAATGCAAAACTAAGAACATCAAAACCCTAGAGAAAAGTAGGTGTTTCTCTTGCTAGAATTCAAAACTAATAAAAAAACTAAAGTGAAAGTGAAGTCCTCAGTCTCTTCTCTATCCTTGGCTCTAGTCTGCATTTTTGGGCTTGAAACTAGGTCTAAATCAGCCCAGAAATCGCCCTCAGCGTGTTCTGTTAAGTGCAGCATGTGACGCTCTGTCACACGTACGCATCAGCCACACGTACACGTCGTTGAACCTTGCATCTAGCCATGCGTACATGTCAGTCACGCATACGCATCACTAAATGACACTCCTAGTCACGCGCACACGTCAGCCATGCATGCGCGTCGCTCCTTGCTTCTCAAGCCTTTGATTTCCTGTGTTCCTTCCACTTTAACATGCTTCATCTTCATCCTTTAAGCCATTCATGCCCTGTAAACCTGAAAACACTTAACAAACGCATCATGGCATCGAATGGTAATAAAAGAGGATTAAAAATTAACAAATTTAAGGCCTAGGAGGCATGTTTTCAATCATAGCACAAAATTAGGAAGGAAACTTAAAAACATGCAATTTACCTGAATAAGTGTGAGAATAGTTGACAAAACCCACTCAATGCAGTCTAAAATATATCATAAAATAGTGGTTTATTAATACTCCATAAGGACATGTAAACACCATCTTTTCTTGGTCCTTAGGATCTACTGTAATTTGATTGTAACCTGAGTATCCATCCAGAAAGTAGTAGAATACATGGCCAGCTAGTCTCTCCAGCATCTGATCTATGAATGGTAGGGAAAAGTAATCATTTCTTGTGACGTTATTGAGCCTCCTATAGTTGATGCACATGCACCATCTAGTGATGGTTTTTGTAGGGATCAGCTTATTCTTTTCATTGTGGATCACTATCATTCCTCCCTTCTTGGGCACCACTTGCATTGGGCTTACTCAGGGACTATCTGAGATAGGATATATGATCCCAGCCTCCTAAAGTTTTGTAACATCCTTCTGGACGACCTCTTTCATGGTTGAATTCAGCCGCCTCTGTGGTTGCACAATTTATTTACCATCGTCTTATAGTAGAATATTGTGCATACACTTGGTTGGACTGATCCCCTTTAGGTCATTTATGGTCCATCCAAGAGCTATTTTATGGTTCTTGAGTACTTGAATCAGTGCTTCTTCTTCTTGCTGCCTCAAGGAAGAGCTTATAATCACTGGTTAGGTGTTTCCTTCGCCCAAGAACATGTACTTTAAAGATGGAGGTAATGGCTTTAGTTGGAGTTTATGGGGGTCCTTCCTTGATACTAGGCCTACTAAGCATCTCTCTCTGAGGTACTGGTTCATCCGATTTGGGCAGTATGTCCTCAAGACTAGCGTTCAGTTCCTCTTCAAGCCTCTCAGCTTCAAATACTTTTTCAACCAGAGGTTCTATCACATATATCTTCATGCATTCTTCTGGATGATCAGGGTATTGCATAAAATTGACTGCGTTTAGCACGAACTCATCTTTATCAACCCTCAGTGTTACTTCCACCTTCTGGACATCAATGATAGTTCTTCCTATGGATAGGAAAGGTCTTCCTAGAATTATAGATGCATTCTTGTCTTCCACCATATCCAGTATCACGAAGTCTACAGGAGAAGTAAAAGGTCCCACCCTCACAATCATGTCTTCAACCAATCCTAATGGAAATTTGACTGAGCGGTCAGCTAGATGGAGGCAACTACGAGTAGGCTTGATTTCTTGAATCTGGAATTTCTTCATCAATGATAATGGCATTAGGTTGATGCTTGCTCCAAGATCACATAAGACCGTCTTTATGCAGGTGTCTCCAATGGTATAGGGGATCACAAAACTTCCAGGGTCTTATAATTTCTCAGGTAGATTCTTCTGAATGACTGCACTACATTCCTTAGTGAGTATAATTGTTTCTGCCTCTCTCCAGTCTCTTTTGTTGCTCAATATTTCCTTCATGAATTTCTCATATGAAGGCATTTGTTCAAGGGCTTCTGCAAAAGGGATTTTGATTTCAAGCTTCTTAAAGATGTCTAAGAACTTTGCAAATTGTTTATCTTTTTCTGCCTTATGGAGTTTCTGAGGATATGATAACTTGGCCTTGTACTCAGGGGCTTTAGGTAGTGCAGGATGACTCTCTAGAGTGACTGAGAAAGGATTATCAGGGTGTCTAGAAGGGGTGGGTTTAGAATTAGCATTTATTACCTCCCCCGTTGAACGCCAATTCTGCCCCCTCCTGGGAGTTCAGTGCCAGAATTGGTGTTCTGAGTTACTGCATCTTCCTTCTCTGGTGTCACCTCTTCATCCTGTGCTATGTTGTTTGGAGGTTGAGTGTTCAAGGTTTTGCCACTCCTCTACTTAATTGCCTGGCATTCCTCATTCATCTGCTCAGACTTTCTCTGGTTTGTCTGGCTCAATTGTGTCTCCAGGTTCTTGAGAAAAGCTCGGGTCTCTTGCACAAAGCTTTGTTGCCTTTTTGTGAATTTCTGCATGCTCTGTAACTGTTATGTCATAAGGTTTAGCTGTTGAGCCATTGCTTTATTCTAGGCTAGAATTGTGTCTCTGGTAGATTCCTCCTTAGCTTCCCTTTTTGCTAAAGTCCTCTCAGATGAATATAAATATTGATTGTTAGCCACCATTTCAATGAGCTCATCAGCTTCTTCAAGTGTCTTCTTCATGTGTATGGAACCACCTGCAGAATGATCCAGGGAGTCTTGGCTATGTCGGAGAGCCCATCATAGAAGATATCCAGCTTGACCCAATTTGTGAACATCTCAATGGGGCATTTCCTGAGCATTGACTTGTACCTCTCCCAAGCATCGTAGAGGGACTCGCTCACTTCCTGCCTAAAGGTCTGAATATCCCTTTGTAGTTTAGTCAACCTCCTTGGGGGGAAATACTTATTTAGATATTTGTTGACTACCTTACTCCAGGTGTTCAAGCTTTCCTTGGGTTGGACATCCAACCAGTCCTTTGTTTGATCTCTCACAGCAAATGAAAAGAGCAGCAGCCTATAAACATTAGGATATACTCCATTGATCCTTACATTGTCACAGATCTGCAGGAAGTTAGAGATGAATTTATTGAGGTCTTCCTGAGGATGTCCATGAAAATGACAGTCTTGCTGCACTAAAGTGATCAATTGTGGGTTGAGCTAAAAATTGTCTGCTCTAATAGGAGGACACTAATGCTCCTTCCATAGAAGTCAGGAGTGGGAGCTGTTTAAGATCCCAAAATTCTTTTGGGTTATGCACTCTCATTCGGGTCCATAGTGAACTTTTCCTATTCCTGCATACACAAACAAGAGACAAAGAAAAATAGGAGTCTCTAGGTAAAGGTATAGAGAACTCCCGGTGAAATATCCTAAAAACAGAGATAAAATAAAATAAAGTGAGTAATTAACTAAAAAAAACTTTTGAAAAGTAGAAAGAAAAGGATTTAAAAAACAAAACTTTCAAATCCAAAAAGACAGAGAAAATGCTAAAGATAAATAAAACAAAATTAATAAGACAGAGGAAATGCTAAAGATGATTAACCAAACTTAATTTTTGAAAATGAATGAAAATAACTAAACAAAATTCAAAAATCAAGGAAAAGATAAATAAGACAAAGATCAAAAATCAAGAAAAATAAACAAGATAGAATTCAAAAATTAAAAAGAAAATTGATTAGACCAAAAAAAGAAAAAATCACTAACGGGACACCAATCTTAAAATCTGAAAATAAGAGAAAATACATAAGAAAAAATTTGAAAATAGAGAAAAATAAAATAAAGTAAAAATCGAAACTTGAAAGAGAAAGTAAATAATCAAAACTAATAAAAATACCTAATCTAAGCAACAAGACAACTGATAGTTGTCAATCACGAACAATCCCCAGCAACGGCGCCAAAAACTTGGTGCGCAAAATTAGAACTCACACAACTTTACCGGCAAGTGCACCGGGTCATCCAAGTAATACCTCAGATGAGTGAGGGTCGATCCCACGAGGATTGTTGGATTGAGCAAGCAGTAGTTATCTTACTGGGCTTAGTCAGGCAAATAGTAAAGAGAGTTGTTGTTGAAAACACATAAGACAGATAAATAAGAGAAGCAATAAAAGATTGGTGTAAAATCAATATAAGAAAATAGTTAAGGTCTCAGAGATGTTTATCTTTCCGGATTAAAACTACTTACTAACTGCTTTAACAATGAATGGTTCATTCTATGGCAAACTGTAAGTGAGTAAACCCTAATTCCTTAGCAATTCAATCTCCTCTGATTCTCGTAAAACGCCACTTCCGTGGTCATCCAATTTGAATTAGAGGCGAAGTTCAGAAAACTAGTTTATACCACAAAGGCCTTAATCACCCCAGATCTCGGTTGAACATATGTTCCCATGTCCCCAATAGGTTGTGGATTAGCCATATAGGAGGTGTGTTATCAAGCTATAGTTCTTGATATCTCTTTCGAGTCTCACAAGAACTCATGTAAAAAAAGGGGGTCATACTTCCATTCCACCCAGTTTCATTAGATTAAGAACGAGAGCACACCTTAGAATTGAATCAAACATATATTAAAATAGAATAGTAATAATATTGATTCATAGAAATAAACAGAGCTTCCAACCTTAACCTAGAGGTTTAGTTGCTCATAACTTACAGAGAAAACAGGATTCTGAAAAGTGTGAAAGGTAGAAGATCTCCTAAACCTAATTGATCTTCTCCTATAAATACTAATCTAATAATAAATTCTACACCTAAAAGGTATTATTTTAAATATAAAAATTACAAAGATAAAATAAGATAAGTTTAAGAAGTACTAAAATCCACTTGGAGGCCCAAACGTGTGCAACTCGAAGAGCAGGCTGGCATTCAACGCCAGGATTGGGCGTTGAACGCCCAGAAGGGAAGCACGCCTCTGACTTGATTCCCCTCTGCTGGCGTTAAACACCAGTTTAGGCGTTCAGCGCCCAGGAGGGAGCTGACAACATTTTCCTTTCTTGCTCCAGGCTTCTCGAAACTGCTCTGAATTTCACCTAAGCCATAAAAACACGAGAAAAACTCAAAGTAGCATCCAAAGATAAATTTTGCACTAAAATATAATAAAACCTAATAAAATATAACTAAAAATAATAGAAAAATAACTAGAAAAATGGTATAAGATGTTCACGCATCAAATAGCTACCGATTTATGGTTGGACCGGTTTGACCGGCTGGTCTAGTCTGGCTTTCATAATCATGCTTGTAATTCATTCTATGAATAATCAAAATAGTGATGTGTGAAATTTCACAAGAGATTACAACCGTCTCATAGAAGGGGTAACATTTAGGAAATGAAGAAAATTCAACTCGATATTCAAAAGATTCAGGTGCTGACAAAATGGTACCTAACAGATGTTATTGACAAAATGATCCCTAAACAATTCTTAAATTTGACAAAAGTGACCATCTGTTGTTTAACTCCATTTTTATTTTTTGTCTGTTTTCCTTCTTCTTCTTCACAGATGAAAATGGAGGATCATCATCAACCCCGTGGTATTCCAGCATCACTATCAACGGGCCAATTAAAATTAAATGAATGAACCAAATTTTTTTTATCCATAATCTCAAGAAAATCCCAAGAACAAGGAGGTGAGGAAGAAGAAAAACGGAAGCAGCGACAATGTAACCATAAAAAAAAGAAATAACAACAATCAAATATAATCAAAACAAAACACATTAAAGCAACAATCAAAAAGAAGAAAAAAGAAAATAGTGTTATAGTCTAGAAGAAGAACACCACCATAACAAAGACGAGAAGAAGAACATAAATACCATATCCCAACCTTAGAGAACGTATTGTGACGGAAACAAAGAGAACCCCCAAGAGAAGCTCGGAGTTACAAATCTTCCTTGGCGCTGCTCAGAACCTCGCCATCAGTGGCGTCCATGCCTACTTCCGAGTATCGCGATAGCGACAGAGAATTCTTTGAGTATCGCCATCAAAGTGTTTGATTTGCCGGGGAAGTCTTCGGAAAATTTCGCAGAAAATTATTTAACCAAGAGTTTGAATTCAAACAATGTAGCCAAATCCAAAGTCTTTGTCTCTTTTGTTTCTTGTCTGTAAAAAAGTTCATTCTTGTTATTGTTGGTAAAGAATAAAACAATGATGACGATGAAATTGTTTGCTGAGAAGTTAGAGTGACGGAAGAATTGAGATAGGGTAAGAGGTTGGTGATGGTGGGAGTTAGGGGTAAGAGATGATGGGATTAAAGTTTGTGAACAAAGGGTAATTAGGGATTTTATTAGCTCGTTCAGTGTTCATTTAAATCTATTGCACCTGGCCAATTAAATGGTGACCTAACTCGACATATCACAATTCTCCAAGGAATTCTTTTCCATTAGGAGAGCATTGATGTGTGAGTATCTTGTACCCTTTTTTCCTTCATTTTTCTAGTTATTTTTTATTAAATTTTATTTAATCTCATAGTATTTTAGTGCAAAAATATTCTTTGGATGCTACTTTGAGTTTTAGTGGTTTTTTTATTTCAGGTGAAATTCGAAGCAATTTGGCAGAGTTTCGAGCAAAAAGAAAAAAAGTTGGCAGCACCCCCCCTGGGCGCTAAACGCCCATTTGGCATTTAGCGCCAGCAATGCTGACCGAATTCACTCTCTCTTTGGGCTTCCCAAGTGGATTTAGTATTTATTAGTTATATTTTATTTTCTTTTGTACTTTTTATTTACAAACAATATCTTTTAATCTTAGGATTTGTTATTTTATTTTTCCAAATCAAATTAGGTTAGTATGAAAGGGAAAAGATCTCTTGCATCTAGGGTCTTCTCTCTTCTGCATGTTTCACTTTTTAGGACCCTAGTTTTCTTTGTAAGTCATGAGCCACTAAACCTCTTCAGTTAAGGTTAGGAGCTCTGTTTATCTTCTATGGATTAAGACTATTACTTTTCTGTTTTAATTAATGTACTGATTCAGTTTCAAGTATTGTTTTCGTTCTTAATCTTATGAATCTGGGTGAAATGAGAGTATGACTTTTATTCTACATGATTTCTTGTGATTCTCGAGAGAGTTATCTCGCTTAAACAACAGCTTGAGAACAAATCCGTCCTAAATTGCTAATTGCATCAACTAATTAGGATATGTGACATATAATCCTGTTAGCTTTGGGTAATTAGGATTTTTGTGGCTATCAACTAGTTTTGAACTTAACCATCTAATCAAAATTGAGTGACCACAAGAGTGGCGGTTAATGAAGGTTAGAGGAGACTAAATCACAAAGAGATTACGATTTAGACATTTACAGTTTGCCATGAAATGAGTCGCAGCACCCCTACCCCACCCCCCCTCCGCGGGCGCTAAACGCACAGTAAGGGACACAAGCCAACAATGTGCTACCCTCTTTAGGGCGCTAAACGCCCATTTGACATTTAGTGCCAGCAGTGCAGACCGAATTCACTCTCTCTTTGGAGTATCCCTAGTAGATTCAGCATTTAGTATTAGATGTATTTTATTTTCTTGTTGTAATTTTTATTTACACACA
Organism: Arachis duranensis; assembly: GCF_000817695.3. Lineage (NCBI taxonomy): Eukaryota > Viridiplantae > Streptophyta > Magnoliopsida > Fabales > Fabaceae > Arachis > Arachis duranensis. The sequence goes on along the minus strand of NW_026264911.1, from coordinate 1,869,413 downwards.
ATATCTTTTAGTTTTAAGATTTATTATTTTATTTTATTTTCCGAATCAAATTAGGTTAGTATAAAGGGGAAAAGATCTCTTGTATCTGGGATCTTTTCTCTTCTGCACGTTTCACTTTTGAGAACTCTAGTTTTTTCTATATGTCATGAGCAACTAAACCTCCTTGGTTATGGTTAGGAGCTCTGTTTATTTCTATGGATTAATACTACTGCTTTTCTATTTTAATTAATTTACTGGTTCAGTTTCAAAGATTATTTTCGTTCTTAATCTTATGAATCTAGGTGGAACGAGAGTATGACCCTTATTCTACATGAGTTCTTGTGATTCTCGAGAGAGTTATCTTGCTTGAATAACAGCTTGAAAATAAATTCCTCCTAAATTGCTGATTACGTGAATTAATTGGGGTATGTGACATATAAACCTGTTAGCTTTGGGTAATTAGGGTTTTTGTGGCCATAAACTATTTTTTGAACTTAACCCTCTAATCGGAATTAAGTGACCACGAAAGTAGCGGTTAATGAAGATTAGAGGAGGCTAAATCACTAAGAGATTAAGATTTAGACATTTACAGTTTGCCATAGAATGAATCATGCATTGTAAAATAATTGGTAAGAACGGTTAATCCGAAAAAGTAAACATCTCTAAAACTTTAACGGTTTCTCTCACTGTTTTTACACAAAACCTTTTATTGCTTTCTTTACTCTCTTATTCACTGTTTTATGCGAATTCAACCAACAAACAACATTTTTTGTTTGCCTAACTAAGCCAATTGGATAACCATTGTTGCTCAATCTGACATCCTTGTGGGATCGACTCTTACTTACCTGAAGTATTACTTAGATGACCCGGTGCACCTGCCGGTTAAGCTATGGAAATTCTAAATCCCACACCAACTTTTTGGCATTGTTAAAATAGTTGGTAAGAACTTTTAATCCAAAAAAAGTAAACATCTCCGAAGCTTTAACTGCTTTTTTTCTCACTGTTCTCACACCAAACCTTTTATTTGCTTTCTTTACCCTTTTGATTATTGCTTTATGCATTTTCAACCATCAAAAACCCCTTTTTGTTCGCCTAACTCCTAACTAAGCTAATTGGATAACCACTGTTACCCAGTCTGACAATTTTCGTGAGATCGACTCTCACTCACTTGAAGTATTATTTGGATGACCCGATGCACTTGCCAATTAAGCTGTGGGAATTCTAAATCCTGTACCAAGCATCGCTCACACACATGCACGTATATATTTAGGTTATAAAGAAAGAAAGATGCAATATCTTCTACTGATAGAATAATATTACTAATAACACTAAACAAAAACAAGGAGGGAAAAATCCAATGTACAAAGCCACCAAATTGGTAATGCCCAAAAAAGATATATACTCCAAACACGTAACTTTTATATTTCCTAATAACACCCACTTTTATGACCCTGAAATTTTAATACAATCGCCACTTCAACATCCAAACTTTTTGTTTCTCTCCTACTGTTAGATTGAACTGCATATTCGCGAATACCGTTTAACTGTCCAAATAATACAACTGAAACAATAGTGTTAATCCTGCGGTCAAGTATTGAAAGGAAAAGCTCTTAGAAAGATATCTAATTGTGTAGGGGAAATAATACAATTATTGTATCATTACTGATAAATTCTTTAATGGGCTTAACAAGATGGGAACAAAACAAGACAAAAAACTAAAATGTACTCTTGGAGAGAGATCCGAGGGTAAAGTGACTCGACCACTGAAGCAAAACAACAAAAAAGGTCCAAAAGTGAGAAAATCTTTCAATTAATTTTCCTTGGAACAACTTAGGTGACCCCAAATAACAAGCATACTGAAAACGATATATCAATTTCAATATAATTCAAGCACCGGGCTAGTCACTTCTCAGCACTTTGCATGGATATATTTGTACACAAAGCAACAAAATTTCCATGACCAATGGCCCCAATGTACATCACTCCCCCCAGAAATATCTGAATATTGTTGCAGCTTGCCCATCCAAAAAAACATATTCCAGAATAAGAACCTTGGAATTTCCCATTTAAGGTAGCAAAAGTTTGAGATGATACCAAGTCCAATGTCTCTGAGCAACGGCCACTCGATTAAATCTGGGGCATTAATTTCTTTTCGTCCCCTATATTAATATATAATAAAAAAAAGAGATAGACATGGAGAAAATTAAAATACAGCATAGATGGACTGGATATTTTCTAAGAGGTGGATACTTCAATGATGATACCTTCACATGAAGATCACATTGTAAACTGTTAGGTGGTTCAGTCAAATATATTAATCCATCTAATGGTTCACACTGTAATCTTCATGTGAAGGCATCATCATTAAAGTGTCCAGCTTCGTCATTCTTAAGAAATGATGAAAGGAAATGGTATAGATAATACTGCATACAAAGAAACATTTGATCTCTGAATTCAACTTGTAAAAGAATTAGGTGACATAATTTGGACTTGCTGAGCACTTACCAGGCTCGAAAGAATCAAATTTCAACTTATGCACTTACACATAAAATCCTAGAAGGGAGCCTCAAGTGATTCATCCCAGACTTCTGCACTTCCATTAGAGGCATCTTCAACGTCTTCTTCCATTGAAAGCCTAATATATTCTCTATGAGCAAATCGATCCCACTCTGTTAATGTCGGATTCTCGCGCTCCTATTTATAGAGCACATACCAATTACCAAAGTCATCAACAGTGGTCAAGCATAAAAACTAAACAATGCAATAAACTATATTATATGTACCTGACGAATTAAAAATGCATCCCGAGTTTCCAAGGCCATGAACTTGTTTAGATTGAACAGAATATTGAAAATACTTCCTGAGAGTTTACCACCTTTCAGGTCGCGCAGAGTTATAAAGTGTTCATTCTGCAGGTTGAAATTCAAATTTAGAAAAATCTCAGAAAAGTATGCAGTAAAAGCAGTGTATATATATGCATATCAATCAAAGATAGGCAGGATTAGGGGTGACAAAGTAAACCAAGTTTGGGATATGGCATGTTCTAGCACAAAATTCAATTTATAAATTACTCACTATATTAGCACTCACTTTACCAGCTTGTCAAAAAATTTGAATGGTTTTATATTTTAACACACCACATATAAGAGACTTTATTGGGCTTTAAGCACGGAAAGTGCACAGGCTCATTCCACCTAGTCATGAAATTTAATTTCTTATCTAGAAGATACAATAAACTCTAGACCTTCTGATATAGAAACTTCGATAGTATGTTTGAACTCTCCCACAAGCTTAAGCTTTTGGATAGAGGTATATGGATAATTTTATATCTTGACCCAGTTAATAAATAAAGAGATTACACAAGACAATAAAACAATAAAATTGACAGAAGAAAGATGGAAAGGCAATACCTCAGGTTTAATCATATCAATCATCTGGCACAATATATCCTCAAATTGCACAGGCTCTTGGGCCATACATTCCATTCGATGCAATTGCTCCTCATAAAAAAATTGCAATTCATTCCGTGTAAGAACTCCATTTCCATCCAAATCTATGCACTTGAACCTAATTAGGACATATTCAAGTCAGCTCATAGTGACTCTCAGACACACGTAGAAACAAGTCATCCACAAGTGGTCACATATCTAGAGTTTTGTCCAGCACACAGTTAAGTGTAAAGCATTTAACTAATAAATCAAAGAGAAAGAAGCATTTAACTATCAAATGTCCTGCATTTTATTTCCCAGACAACAGTCAACACGACCCTAATTTTCATCAGTCTAGTGCAGCTGCTCTGCAACTAATCTGATGACTTCTTTCAGGAGAAAATAAGAATTAAAATTAATGGTAAATGGAAAAAAAAAAATACCAATATTCAAGGCTTGGCTCAGATGGTTTATCCTCTTCTGCCAGTATGAAGTAAACAAAATCTTCATATCCCATCTTTCCCTCAACCTTGCTGGTAAACTTTCTTGCAACCTGAGATAATTGAAGCAGGTCAAAATCTGCATTTTACATAAATGATGTGATCAATCATGTTAACAAAAGCAGAGACACACAAACTCAGACAGTGAGCCAAAGATTTCCTTCGATAGAGAGCACAGGCCTGTGACCTATGAAGCACTAACATGGGACAACTGACACACTAATGTCAAATTTTTGTTAGACAAGGAGACACGACATACATTTAAAAGGGAAGCCCGAAGTACAATCATTCTACATTATGCAGGGTTTGAGAAAGGGTCGCATCCAAAGCGTGTCATGGAGGTATGCCTATGTGATAAACTCATTTGTTGATATTTTCTTGCTCTTAGTCTTCCCTTTGGACAAGGCATATATATAAACTATATAAAAGAGAATTGGATAGATTATAAAAATATCTTGATATTTTGTTGATATTTTAAACTACAAACTAATAATTTTTTAATGTTTTTATGCCTCTTTTAATTATATAAAGTATTTTAGGTAATTCTTTGTATTAATAATCAATAATACATATTGTTTCTGAACTCATTTTAAGTATAGGCCAAGAATAAGGTTGAACACACCAACATGTGACGGTATTTCGGTGTACCCAAGCATGTTTAGAGAAGCTTTTTTTGTATTCTTTTGTTAAGACATAGAAGATATGCATGTTGGACAAGTGTCATTGAGTGTTGGTGCCCGTAATGTGTCTACCATGTGAAAATGACAGCTCAATGAAGTATCAATGCTTCATACACTGACAAAAACACTTGAGACAAGCAAAATGGATCTACACAAACCTGAGAAAATATTCTATCAACAATTCGATAGGTAAGTGCATGGTTGCCATATCTGATAAGATTCTCTTTGTCTATCAAGAAATCATGATCTGTATCCAGCTCCCAAAACTTGCAGTATATAACATAAAAATGCTCGTACGAGAAGTATCTGCCAAAAATTATTAGAAATTGTTGAACAGAATAATGTGCTTCGGCATAAAAAAGCATTACTGTAGCTAATGGTAACTGATACTTCATTCAGTATACCTACCTCAAAACCTTGTTGATGTCCTCCTCTTCATCTGCATGTAGCATCGCATCAATTATGTTTCCACGCTTCAACTCCCTCAGGGTAAGACGGCCATTTCCAGATCTATTAATGTAATAATATATTCTGTATATTACAGTTTCAGCTGGGCAATGGAAAGACAAGAAGTTAAGAATATTGAACACAACAAAATCGAGAAAATTAAACCCCAATAGCAAGACTCGTGAATGCATTAATTTCTACAAATCAACTTCAATAGAAGTCCAGCCAAAACACATTATTACTGTTTTAATGAAATAAGTTAACATTATAATTCTATAATAGCACTTATTAGTGAAACTAAAATATCAAAATGTAGGAAAAAGTGAAAAATACATGCACATGCATTTATCACATTACATAAATTTATTAGTTAGTGAGCAATTCATTGAAAAACTCAAATTAAAATTTTGCAGAATTGGACTGATATTGTGGGAGAAAAGCAAATGTTAGGATATCCAATACACACAAACATAGATTAAGTCAAGTAATTCAAGAGGACATAAGTTTTTGCGGGATGAACAGAGGATCATTTGATATAATTATACAGCACGATAATGCCCACAGCTTTTAATTGATGAAAACAAAAAGAAAAACAAACAAACCAGACCAGATAATCATAAAAGCACCTAATATACGAACTCTCTCCCTCTCTAACAATAATAGTTTTATACACACAAACAAGGAGATCACCACCAATCAATTGTCCAACAGCTGTAGACTGAAGATTCACTTCCAAATCCACTCTCACCATTGCTCTGAGTCATCTACACATTACACCAAATATTATTCCTTTATATTGAAAGCTGTTTCCTCTTATTTCTAAACACACAACTACACTCTTATTTAGCCTTAACAACTAGAAATTCAACAATTATATCAATCAAACAACATTATACTTATAGTATCCTATCTTATCTTGTAGCATTTATTTAGTTGAATCATCAAAAACTAAACATTTTTTTCATGATTTCCTATTTGTTTTTCTTGGTCTCCCTCAACCTATAGCAATTAAGTACCTTTCAAGCGTTCTACTCTCTTTACTAGGACTTCTAGAAGCCTTCTCCGCATGACCAAATTACCTTCCCAAAATTTTCAGAAATAGCATCATTCTTAACCCTATCTTGTCTAATCTGTGCACTCATCTAATGCAACATTCTCAAATCTACGATACTGATCTTATCTTTTGTTGGTTGTTCACCATCCTGGCATTCTTTCCATACACCTCTGCCAGTCTTATTACTGTAGACTGTAGTGAAACTGTAAAATCTGTCCTTAAACTTTCGTAGTTGCTGGTCTTATTATTGTGGTAGTGTGGTCTAAATTGTAGTTAAACTTTAGGACTTTTTTCCGCAAATGACACATGACATGGAGTGCTCCATTTTTCCAGTTAGCATGAATACTATGATAGTATCATTTACATCATCTTTAATTTCCCCATCATTTTCTCTGGGGGACCTAGACCCTAAAGCATGTGATGTTTCGCAACATATGGTCTCCGATTTTCATTTCCAAGCTAGAATATGCCCCCTTAGGGGACATCAAATGATCTAATTGTCAGAAATGAGGAATGTGCCACAAAATACCATCTAGAATCAGAGAGATCACATCCTTGACATTTCTCTTAATGAATAATGATATTAATGAATAGCAAGTGAAATAGATTTCCATGTGAAAATTATGTTTTTCAGGAACAAAGTATGCAAAAATAATACAAACCATATCTCTCTTGAAACTCCGGTGTGCTTTGTAGGAACTCCAGCCCTGGATGAGTTGCTAAAAGCTCACGTAGTACAGGCTTAAAATCATCCTGACAGGTTTAAAGATGTTTTAGTGAAGGAAACGAAGTGTGGATCATAACAAAATATTCAAGCATTATACATGGAACGAACAAATAACATTCTGATAAATATCTAAAGACTGAATCACTGTATGGAGGAGGTAAATGATACTAAATGAAATGATAAGTAGACAAAAATAGATAGAATAAAAAACCTGAGTAAGGTATTTCAGATGTGGTTGCTTTAAAATTGTGAATATTTGAGCTGCTATATCCATTGTCAACATGTTGCCATTAATCCAATAATCAATAAATGCTTCCCTACAGGAATATCAAATCAACGAATTAAACAAGTACTAGGACATACTACAAAATAATAATAAACGAAAACCAGTAATTCACCAATAACTCCCTACGTGAAGAGCAAGGAGAGAATCCAACCCATATTTAATACTTCAATAAGGCAACATTTCACACAAATTTAATCAGCACAGGATCTGGTGCCAAAACATGAAGAGTTATGTTTGCGAAAGGAGAAAAGATTCTGCAGGAAGCATTCTTAACACATGAACAGGACACCACAAAACATACTGCCCCACTATAAATGACAGTTTGACAAGTAGATTTCTTGTTTAGTGACAAAAATAATGACTAGCACTTTTCAGACAAATACTGTATTAACTTTTTAGCGTATGATCTCATTGTTGACTTTTTCATCTCTTCCCCTTGGTGTCTCCTTAATTTTGGTTCCTCCTTTGAGCCCTTGACAGTGCGATGTCAGATGCATAATGCATTTTACATAATATATATAAATAAAGGATAAAAAAAATCCTGAATATTAAGCAGGAGATGATTTAGGAAAAAGAAATAAGTTCTATATGACCCAATTTAGTACTAGAAACAAAAGCAATCAGCAATCAAAGATATGGAGAAAGAAATCATAATTCAATCTTCATATGTTGATGGAAATTTTGACAATACTTCAATAACAATTTCAAATGCAAATCTCAATACATAGGGAACAATTTCATTTTTTGGAAAGAAAACTGGGGATTGGATAATGTAGTCAAGAAGCAAGCAAATGGTTGAACTCTCCGACTGATATACCAGTGAAAGAAAGTCCCACAAATGCTTTTACAAAAAGAAATAATGCAATAATCTAGAGCACAATTATGAATAATCTTTCTGAATGACCCAATGATTCTAAAGCTACTCAGGATCTAGACAACAATCAATGAAGTGACCAACAGCTCAAACAAGATTCACCATACAATGCACAACAAAATTTACGGCCACAACTAGTGTTTCCAGATTAATGAAGTACACACCTTGTCACAACACCAGTTCCGTTGTCAATCTTTCTGAAAAGTGAAGTTGAAAAGAAAGATGGCAGCTTGCATACTTCCTTGGTAAGTAATTTGAATTCTGGCATGGCAAGTATAACAATTAAATTAAGTTAATTTTTGCTCAACTTCAAGTGAGGTGAGTATGATTACTTAGGAAACCAGAATGTCAAACTTATTTCAAAACTTTTTCGGTTTTTCCCAGTTACAACACACTGCTCCCTTCAGGCTATCTTCTACTTATAAACATGATATCTCACCATGCATCTGCAGGCCATCCAAGTGATCATGGAATAACTGATCAATTCTTAACATGCATTGTTCTTTCAGTTCATTTGGAGGAGGACGTCCATGTTGAAAGTAGAACTGCAAGCATATACTTATGTTACAAGCATAAACACAGAAGGAAAAAAGAAAATAATAAATGAGCCGATCACATGCAACAGAAATGTAGCACCAACTAAAATATTAACAGAACTCAACAGTGCATCTTTAAATGACTAATTATATTACTTGCTGTGTATTCACAGGGTTTTTGGGAAGCATTGGGTATTTCCCAACTTTGGAACAGCTTCATACAAATAAGTAACAGGATTTATAACAATAATGAGGCCCGAGTTTTGTGGCAATGTGTAGTTTATGCAATCCTTTAGGGTTTGGTTAGAATGCAATGCTCCTTTATTTAAAGGTGTCTGTCTGGCCATCAATTTGCTAGGGGACTATGGGATAAGACTGTACGTATGGCCTCTATTTGTGGTTCTGATAATGGTTGTTGCAGAAAGTTGCCATGTTGCATAAGAAATTGGATAGGGCAACTTGGCCTGCATTTTTTCCCTTATTATTCCATGTGATATTTTCATTTTAGGAGGACATCATATCCTCTGGAATTTAGATCATTTAAAGTGACCATTCTTGTAGCACAGAAAAGCAACGGATTAACTATCCTTGGATCAATAACTTCCATTGTGTATAGGTTCTAGTAAACGATCCAATGGTAGTTAGATCCCACTTCCCTTTACAAGCATGCTCACTTCACAGGATCCAAATCCTATTCTGTTTTAGATGTACTCTCGCTTCCTCTGTTTCTAATAAATTCTACTTAAGAAAATGTATTAGATTTGCCAGACCTGAGGTATCACTTCTTTAACTGGCTCACTGACAACTTTCAAAGGAGAGCTCAAATTGGAAGGGCCAGCTCTTTGTTTCACTATGCGAGGGGAACCAGATGAACTTCTTGGTGAAAGAGGCGGAGCAGTGCCAGCAGGGAACATGGAAGGCAACGAATTACTTGAAGCATTTGGACTAGAGCAATTTCCAGTGACGTTCAAAGGAGCACCTGACTTTGCTTCATTGAGCAGTGATGTTACCTACACATTTAGCAACCAAGACGTGATTGCAATATAAAACCTACACTAGTTATATTGTGTAGAGTCTTCAAGGAGAAATACTTAAACCATAGACTAAAATAGCAATTCAGCCCCAGAAAGATTTGTGACATCAGTTTAATCTCAAAAGGATAAGCAAGATATCGGTTTAGTCCCTAGAAGAAATTTGTGGCATCAACTTAGTCCCTCAAGGATATATGTGACATTCATTTGGCCCTTAAAATATACATTGGACATCAATTTTATCCTTGAAAGATGCATGAACTTATCACTTATTTGACGTCACATATATCTATCAAGGACTCAAGATGTTACATGTATCTTTCAGGGAACGAAGATGTCACAAATCTTTTATGGACCAAACTGACGTCACATGTATTTTTAAGGATTAAATTGATGTCACAAAATCTTTCAAGAACTAAAAGGTTGTCAAGTGTATCATTGTCAATTAGTAGTTTGTATTGTATATTTGGATTACCAACATGAGCTTACTCATATAGCTTAGGAGATGGTAAATCCCACCACGTCAATAGGAACAAACAAGCATATAAAAAATGATATGATTCTCACAGGGTAGGATCTGTGCAACGCTATAAAAACCTTTGGTTTATCTTTAATGGCAGAAATTTTAGGCTGAAGCGGTCAAGTGGCAACATCATTCCCCTTTTTGGTTAATCCCAATCACTCAAGCACCTCATCTTTCTCACAATCCTTCGCCAACCAAACAACCATCAGTAAAGAACTATTAAATCAGATCATTCATTCTTCACCCCATTCATGAAAATATATAACACATATAACCCAAAAAAAGGGACAGAACAAAAGCTAAGAGACTAATTCAAGAAACCCAGCAATGCAGCAAAGACGCCAATTCGGAAACTGATAAAGGCGCATACCAGTCGATTGCTGTCTGGAAGAGAAAGCCACTGGTCGAAGAGCTTCTCGACGAAATTGAGGTTAGACTTGAGTGCCAATCCGGAAAGCTCCGGTAGCTGCAACAGCTCGACGTCCAACGACGCCGCATCGACGACCACCTCCATGCTCATCTCTCATTCACCAGAACACAAAACTGTCACACCACAAAGATAGATCAAAATCACACCGATTCTTTCAATCAAAATTCTTCTTTTACAATTCTTTCGAGACTGTAGCGAGCTGAATTTCAATGGCTTTGAATCGAAGAACGTGTAAACAATTGGATGATTGAATGCGGTTGAGGAGCTGCGGGATTCAGCGGAAACCCTAGATCTTTGTGGCGTTGGAAATTGGAATCAAATCAATTAGTCAATTAGCAGTGTGAATTGATATAAAATACGGTGACGGTGATCTGAGGACGGAAAATGACGGAAAATGAAGGAAAGTGAGAGAGAAATTGAATAGTTGGTGGAAAAAAAAAATTGTGCTTGAGAAGAGATCCAAGCGATTTTGGAGGGAGAAAGGAGAAATAATTGAGGTTTCGGAGAAGCACTAGTGGATCACTTCTATGATTTCTAATTAGAAATTAGTCTAGGAAGATAGAAAATGGAGATTTGAGAGGAATAGTGGAAACAGTGACACGTAGTCATGGACCATGGAAAAAAAAAATCGTTTTTTTCTACTAATCAGGTCCTATATGGTGGGGACTGGGGAGATTATATTGTGCTAAAGGGTGTTCTTTTCTTTAAGTATTAGGTGTTGAAGCTAGGTATTAAGTATAACATTCTTATTACTAGAATGTTATATTTTTATTGTATCATTTTCATAGTGAGAAACATTTAATTATATATAATTATAATAAGTAAAATTTTTACTTAAAAAGTTTTAGTGACTTGATTTTTAAAAAAATTGGTAATATTTTTTTTATACGTATATACATACATACAAATCATTACACTTTTATATTTACAAGAATAATTTATACAAATACCATACAAACATATATTATAAAATCATAATTTCTATTTTTTTTACAAAATATAAATAATGATAACAAAGACGAGGAAAAACATCTAAAATAATAAAATAAATTTGCTTTACAAATAAACTAATGCACGTCTAAATACTTAGTAAATTTTTCATAGACTTGTTCATCTATTTCCTAAAATTATAGGATTAGAAAGGTGAGAACTTAACATGAAGATCTTAATAGAGAAGTTTTAAAATTGTCAAAAAAAGATATATAAAAAAATTTTGTTTTATGACAAAGATCATTACTTGTCTTATAAATTTTTTTTTTTTTGGAAACTTCTTTATCTTTCAAATTTTTCCAAACTCTCTCCTCAATACTATCCTTTTCTCTAAAGTATTCTTTTCACAAAATTAACCAATTCAATTTTTCTGTCGGTTATTTTTCTTAATTTCAATCATGGGACATATCCTCATTTTCTATTCCTTTTAAAATTTACCATTCAGTCAATCTTTTAAAACTACAACACTTCACTATAATTTCGAATCAATAATCACAATTACAAACAATCAAACAGTCAAACAAAAATTATACACATTTTAATTACACAAGTACCAACAAATAGACAAACAAATACAAATAAATGCAGTATTTGTTTAAAAAGATTTTCAAAATTGATTTTCAAATCTTTTTCAACTAACTAATTGACTTTTTATTTGTTTTACAATTTCTTATCTTTTTCAAAACCACCTAACCACTTTTTCTCTCTCTAATTTTCGAGAATTCCTCACCCTTTTTCAAAATTCTTTTTAATTAACTAATTATTTTAAATTTTAATTTTAATTTCATTTCTTCTCCTAATTTTCGAATTTTAACTAATAATTAAAATAAAAACAAAATATTTTCCTTTTCTTTTTAATTATTTTCGAAAACTCTCTCTCTCATCTTCTTCTATTTATTTATTTAATCACTAACACTATTCTTTTCATTTTATAATTCGAACCCTCTCTTCCTCTCTGTGTTCGAATTCTTCTCTTCTCCTTCTTCTATTCTTATCTTCTTCTACTCACATAAAGGAATCTCTATACTGTGACATAGAGGATTCCTCTTCTTTTCTGTTCTCTTTTTTTTTACATGAGTAGGAGCAAGGATAAGAACATTCTTATTGAAGCTGATCTGGAACCTGAAAGGACTTTGAAGAGGAAGCTAAGAGAAGCTAAAACACAACACTTTGAAGAGGACTTTACTGAATTTTTTGAAAAAAAGTAGAGATGGCCGAACCCAATAACAATGGTGGAGGTGCAAGGAAGATGCTTGGTAACTTTACTGCACCAAATTCCAACTTCCATGAAAGAAGCATCTCAATCCCTGCCATTGGAGCAAACAACTTTGAGCTAAAGCCTCAATTAGTTTCTCTGATGTAATAGAATTGTAAGTTTCATGGACTTCCATCAGAATATCCTTTTCAGTTCTTAACTGAATTCTTGCAGATCTGTGATACTGTTAAGACCAATGGAGTTGATACCGAGGTCTATAAGCTTACGTTTTTTCCTTTTGCTGTAAGAGACAAAGCTAGAATATGGTTAGACTCTCAACCTAGAGATAGCCTGAACTCTTGGGATAAGCTGGTCACGGCTTTCTTAGTCAAGTTCTTTCCTCCTCAAAAGCTGAGCAAGCTTAGAGTGGATGTTTAAACCTTCAGGCAGAAAAAAGGTGAATCCCTCTATGAAGCTTGGGAAAGATACAAGCAACTGACCAAAAAGTGTCCTTCTGACATGCTCTCAGAATGGACCATCCTGGATATATTCTATGATGATCTATCTGAATTGTCTAAGATGTCATTGAACCATTCTGTAGGTGGATCTATTCACCTGAAGAAAATGCCTGCAGAAGTTCAGGAACTTATTGAAATGGTTGCAAATAACCAGTTCATGTACACCTCTGAAAGGAATCCTGTGAGTAATGGGACGCCTCAGAGGAAGGGAGTTCTTGAAATTGATGCTCGGAATGCCATATTGGCTCAGAACAAAATGTTGACTCAGCAAGTCAATATGATTTCTTAAAGTTTGAATGGATTGCAAAATGCATCCAACAGTACTAAAGAAGCATCTTCTGAAGAAGAAGCTTATGATCTTGAGAACCCTCCAATGGCAGAGGTGAATTACATGGGTAAAGCCTATGGAAACACCTATAATCCCTCATGGAGAAATCATCCAAATTTCTCATGAAAGAATCAACAAAAGCCTCAACAAGGCTTTAATAATGGTGGAAGAAACAGGTTTAGCAATAGCAAGTCTTTTCCATCATCCTCTCAACAACAGATAGAGAATTCTAAACAGAATCCCTCTAGCTTAGCAAATATAGTCTCTGATCTATCTAAAAGCCACTCTTAGTTTCATGAATGAAAGAATGTCCTCTATTAGAAATTTGGAGGCACAAGTGGGCCAGCTGAGTAAAAGAGTCACTGAGACTCCTCCTAATACTCTCCCAAGCAATACAGAAGAAAATCCAAAAATAGAGTGCAAGGCCATAACCTTACTTGGTATGGCCGAACCTAGAGAGGAGGAGGAGGACGTGAATCCCAGTGAGGAAGACCTTATGGGACGTCCTCTGGACAAAAAGGAGTTCTCAGTTGAGGAACCTAAGGAATTTGAGGCTCATCTAGAGACCATAGAGATTCCATTGAACTTACTTCTGCCATTCATGAGCTCTGATGAGTATTCTTCCTCCGAGGAGGATGAAGATATTACTGAAGAGCAAGTTGCTAAGTACCTTAGAGCAATCATGAAGCTGAATGCCAAGTTATTTGGTAATGAGACTTGGGTGGATGAACTCCCCTTGCTCACCAATGAACTGAATGACTTGGCTAGGCAGACATTACCTCAAAAGAAACAGGATCCTGGTAAATTCTTAATTTCCTGTACCATAGGCACCATGACCTTTGAGAAGGCTTTATGTGACCTGGGGTCAGGCATAAACTTAATGTCACTCTCTGTAATGGAGAAACTGAGAATCTTTGAGGTACAAGCTGCCAAATTCTCATTAGAGATGGCAGACAAATCCATGAAAAAGGCTTATGGACAGGTAGAGGACGTGCTAGTAAAGGTCAAAGGCCTTTACATCCCTGCTGATTTCATAATCTTAGACACTGGGAAGGATGAGGATGAATCCATCATCTTTGGAAGACCTTTCCTAGCCACAGCAAAAGCTGTGATTGATGTGGACAGAGGAGAGTTGATCCTTCAATTGAATGAGGACTACCTTGTGTTTAAAACTCAAGGATCTCCCTCTGTAACCATGGAGAGGAAGCAAGAAAAGCTTCTCTCAATGCAGAGTCAAACAAATCCCCCACAATCAAACTCTAAGTTTGGTGTTGGGAGGCCACAACCAAACTCTAAGTTTGGTGTTGAACCCCCACATTCAAACTCTAAGTTTGGTGTTGGAAGGTCCCAATAATGCTCTGAACACCTGTGAAGCTCCATGAGAGCTCACTGTCAAGCTATTGACATTAAAGAAGCGCTTATTGGGAGGCAACTCAATTTTATTTTTCTATGTTATTTTCCTTCTTTTTAGGTTGATGATCATGTGGAGTCACAAAAACAACTGTAAAAATTAAAGAAAAATAAAAAACAGCATTAAAAATAGCACACCCTGGAGGAGAAACTTAGGTAGCAGAATGGGTGTTTAACGCCCAGTCTGGCACCATTATGGGTGTTAAACGCCAGAAAGAAGCACCAGACTAGCGTTAAATGCCAAAAAGAAGCAACAAGCTGGTGTTAAACGCCAGAAACAGGTTGCAGCTTGGCGTTTAACACCAGGAAATGAATAAAAGCTGGCGTTTAACACCAGAAACAAGTAGCAGTATGGCGTTAAACTCCAGGATTGCATAATAGGGGCGTTTTGCACGCCTAAAAGGAGCAGAGATGAGAAATCCTTGACCTATCAAGATCTGTGGACCCCACAGGATCCCCACCTACCCCACCTCTCTCTCTCTCCCCCTCACACATCTCTATAACACTCTACCCAAAACACCATTCACCAATCAAATCCTATCCTCTTCCCTATATTCTCTTCACCAATCACCTCCATATCTCTTCCCCAAAAACTCCTCCCTATATATTCCCCTCTTCACTCCTTTATTTTCACATATCACAAACACCTTATACCCTCTTGGCCGAATTCACTATCTCCCTCCATCTCCTCTATTTTCTACTTCTTCCCCTTCTTTCTTTCATCTTTTGCTCGAGGACAAGCAAACCTTTTAAGTTTGGTGTGGTAAAAGTATTGCTTTTTGTTTTTTCATAACCATTTATGGCACCTAAGGCTGGAGAAACCTCTAGAAAGAGGAAAGGAAAGGCAAAAGCTTCCACCTCCGAGTCATGGGAGATGGAGAGATTCATCTCAAAGGTCCATCAAGACCACTTCTATGAAGTTGTGGCCAAGAAAAAGGTGATCCCTGAGGTCCCTTTCATGCTCAAGAAAAATGAGTATCCGGAGATCCAACATGAGATCCGAAGAAGGGGTTGGGAAGTTCTCACCAACCCCATTCAACAAGTCAGAATCTTAATAGTTTAAGAGTTCTATGCTAATGCATGGATCACTAGGAACTATGATCAAAGTATGAACCCGAATCCAAAGAATTGGCTTATAATGGTTCAGGAAAAATACTTAGATTTCAGTCTGAAAAAAGTAAGGTTGGCATTTCACTTGCCAATAATGCAAGAAAACGCACGCTCTTACACTAGAAGGGTCAACTTTGATCAAAGGTTGGACCAAGTCCTCACGGACATATGTGTGGAAGGAGCTCAATGGAAAAGAGACTCAAGAGGTAATCCAGTTCAATTGAGAAGATCAGACCTTAAGCCTGTGGCTAGAGGATGGTTGGAGTTCATCCAACGCTCCATCATTCCTACTAGCAACCGATCTGAAGTGACTGTGGATTGGGCCATCATAATCCATAGTATCATGATTAGGAAGGAAGTGGAAGTTCATGAGATCATACCTCTAGAACTCTACAAGATGGCTAACAAGTCATCCACCTTGGCAAGGTTAGTCTTTCCTCATCTCATTTGTCACCTATGCAATTTGGCTGGGATTGACATAAAAGGAGACATCCTCATTGAAGAGGACAAACCCATCACTAAGAAAAGGATGGAGCAAACAAGAGAGCCCACTCATGGACCTCAACAAGAGCATGAGGAAATTCCTCATGAAATCCCTGAGATGCCTCAAGGGATGCAATTTCCTCCACACAACTATTGGGAGCAACTCAACACCTCTTTGGAAGGCTTGAGTTACAACATGGACCAACTAAGGGTGGAGCACCAAGAGCACTCCATCATTCTCCATAAGATTAGAGAAGATTAAAGAGCTATGAGGGAGGAGCAACAAATGCAAGGAAGAGACATAGAAGAGCTTAGGCGTTCCATTGGACCTTCGAGAGGAAGAACTAGCCGCCATCACTAAGGTGGACCCGTTCTTTAATTTTTCTTGTTCTTATTTTTTTTGTTTTTCGATTTTTATGCTTTATCTACTATCTATGTTTGTGTCTTCATTACATGATCATTAGTGTCTAGTGTCTATGTCTTAAAGCTATGAATAACTCCATGAATCCTTCACCTCTCTTAAATGAAAAAATGTGCCTAATTACAAAAGAACAAGAAGTACTTGGATTTCAAATTTTATCTTGAAATTAGTCTAATTATTTTGATGTGGTAGCAATATTTTTTGTTTTCTGAATGAATAATGCTTGAATAGTGCATATTTTTTATAGTGAAGTTTATGAATGTTAAAATTGTTGGTTTTTGAAAGAATAATGATAAAAAAAAGTTATTGATAATCTGAAAAATCATAAAATTGATTCTTGAAGCAAGAAAAAACCGTGAAAAAATTAGCGGAAAAAATGGCAAAAAAAGAGAAAGAAAGAAAAAGAAAAAGCTAGCAGAAAAAGCCAATAGCCCATTAAACCAAAAGGAAAGGGTAAAAAGGATCTAAGGCTTTTAGCAGTAATGGGTAGGAGGGCCCAAGGAAATAAAATCCAGGCCTAAGCGGCTAAATCAAGCTGTCCTTAACCATGTGCTTGTGTCATGAAGGTCCAAGTGAAAAGCTTGAGACTGAGTGGTTAAAGTCATGATCCAAAGCAAAAGAGTGTGCTTAAGAACTCTGGACACCTCTAATTGGGGACTTTAGCAAAGCTGAGTCACAATCTGGAAAGGTTCACCCAGTTATGTGTTTGTGGCATTTATGTATCTGGTGGTAATACTGGAAAACAAAGTGCTTAGGGCCACAACCAAGACTCATAAAGTAGCTGTGTTCAATAATCAACATACTGAACTAGGAGAATCAATAACATTATCTAAATTATGAATTCCTATAGATGCCAATTGTTCTGAATTTCAAAGGATAAAGTGAGATGCCAAAACTGTTCAGAAGCAAAAAGCTACTAGCCCCGCTCATCTAATTGGGACTAAGTTTTACTGATATTGTGAGATTCATTGTATATTCTCTTCTTTTTATCCTATTTTGTTTTCAGTTGCTTGGGGACAAGCAACAATTTAAGTTTGGTGTTGTGATGAGCGGATAATTTATACGCTTTTTGGCATTGTTTTTAGGTAGTTTTTAGCAAGGTTCTGAAAACCAGACCGGACCGGCCAGTCGAACCGGTTCAACTGGGGACCGGCACTAAAAATGGTTCGGTCCGCTGTCAATAACCGCTGGAAGAAAAACCATTTGTAAACCGTCAAACTGGCCGAAAACCAGTCGGTTGGACCGGCCCTATAACCGGCCGGTTCAAATAAAACGACGCTGTTTGTTATTAAAAAAAAACTGAAGCAGGCCCAAGTCTTCGTGAGCCAACCCCCCTTCTTCCCCAATCATTCGTGAATCATCCTAATCCTGGAGAACTCTCAAGCCAAGGAAAACCCTAGCCCTTCATCGCCACCGCCGTTCCCAGGTCCACAGCGCTGCCACCGTCCCAAGGTCGTTAGCACCGCTGCTTCTTCCTCTCCCCTGTGTCCGAAACCTAGTAGCGCGGCATGTTGTCTTCATCTTCGCATGCTTCACGGCATGGAACCAAGGTTAGTGGCTTCTCGTCTTCATCTTAACTGATTGTTTGATCTTCTTCTTGGTTTGAACTTTGAAGTTCTGAAATTGGTGTTCTTTGGTCTTCTTTTTCGGTGTTCTTGTTCAATTTTTCTCCCATTTTTAGTGTGACTATTTTCAGTTTTTGGTCTTCTTCTTCAGTCTTCTTCTTCTTTACTGATGGCTCGTTCCCTCTATTAGTTTGTTACTCTGTTTTAGTGTGACTGTTTTCTAATTACTCAATGGCTCGATTTTTCTGTTAGTTTACTAATGGCTCTGTTAGTTTGTTACTCTGGTTTACTAGTTGTTGATGGCTCCAAATTTTTTGTTCAAATTTTTTTGTTCAGGTGTTTATTCATTTATTTTTCGGTTTGATACGATTTTGCTATTTATTCATTATTTATTTAATTTTGCCATTTTTCTGCCCCTATAAACAATGGCATAAGAAGAGTATGCAAACAATGGAAATGCTACTGGGGATTTAAATTCTGATGACAGAGGTAAGTGGTTTATGTTTCCATGTGATTGTGATGTTAATTTTTTGCATGTGGATACAATACAAATTTATGGAAATGATTATGAGAAAATGCATAACTGCAATTACTGTAATAGCATGACACGAATTTAAGTCATTTGAGCATTCTTTTTTGTTTTTGTGTGGCGGAAAAGAGAAGAGCTTGTTAGTCTGTCTTATTTGGTTTTTTACTGTATAGAACATTTTAGTGTTTTGGAATGTTTCATAATGTGCTAAATGCTTAATGCTGCAGGCAGATTTTAGTGTTTTGTAGTTGCTGGTTTTGCTAGATTTTGGAATGCTGAATGCTGGTTTTGCTGAAATGTTTTGGGTGAAGCTTTTCTTGTTACTCTGTTTTGGACTTTTGGTTTGTTTGTTGCTAGGCAGATTTTAAATATGGTCTTGTTGTTGAAGAAATTAATTTTTCATTGTGCTGCTGTTTTTAATTTCATATATGCTTATTAATTTTAGTTATGGATAATAATATTAATCAAGAAGCAAGTGCTGATAATAATGCATCTGTGCATCTGTGAATAATAATTTGCCCCTCAATCCTCCTATTTCGAATGATGCTGCTAATGATAGTCAGTGACAAGGTTCTTCTAACAAATACCTATCATGGAAGGTGTAATTCTTGGTCTAATTATGAATACAAAAGGCTTCATTGAAATTATAGTGCTCAACATTGGCTGGGAACAAAAGGTATATTTATATGATGCATGTTTTAACTTTTTATAAATTAATTCACGTATACCCATCATGCATATTATTGATTCAATTCATTATGTATGTATGTAGGTATTGGGCGATGAAGTATTTTCAATCATGGTTCTTGTAACAATTCTGATGACAACAATCATCTCACACACAGTGGCAATGATCCACAAGCGAAGAAAAAGGCACATATCATACAAGAACAGAACAATGCAAAGTATACGAACAAATATTTTATGTATTGTTTATAATTTATTTATTATTTTATTCTAAAACATTTTTTCTAGTTGAGCCACTGGTTAGACCAGTTGGACCAGTAAACCAGTGAACCAGTCACTAGAACGGTTTGATGACCGGTCCGGTTTTCAAAACCTTGGTTTTTTGTAGGATCTAGCTACTTTTTAGTATATTTTTATTAGTTTTTAAGCAAAATTCAAATTTCTGGACTTTACTATGAGTTTGTGTGTGTTTTCTGTGATTTCAGGTATTTTCTGGCTGAAATTGAGGGACCTGAGCAAAAATCTGATTCAAAGGCTGAAAAAGGACTGTTGATGCTGTTGGATTCTGACCTCCCTGCACTCGAAATAATTTTTTTGGAGCTGCATAAACCCAAATGCTGCGCTCTCAATTGCGTTGGAAAGTAAACATCTAGGGCTTTTCAGCAATATATAATAGTCCATACTTTGCCCGAGTTTAGACGACACAAACTGGCGTTAAACGCCAGCTTTCTGCCCTATTCTGGCTTAAACGCCAGAAACAAGTTGCAATCTAGAGTCAAACGCCAAAAACAAGTTACAAACTGGCGTTTAACTCCAAAGAAGGCCCCTACACGTGAAAGCTTCAATGCTCAGCCCAAGCACACACCAAGTGGGTCCGGAAGTGAATTTCTGCATCATTTACATATTTCTGTAACCCTAGTAACTAGTTTAGTATAAATAGAACTTTTTACTATTGTATTAGATATCTTTGGATGATCTTTTGGAATTTATCATCTTGGATGCTGGGATCCTTTGATCATCTTTTGATCTCTTAATCACATTTTAGGGGCTGGCCACTCGGCCATGCCTGGACCTTCATCACTTATGTATTTTCAATGGTGGAGTTTCTACACACCATAGATTGAGGTGTGGAGCTCTGCTGTTCCTCGAGTATTAATGCAAAGTACTATTGTTCTTCTATTCAATTCATGCTTATTCTTATTCTAAGATATTCATTCGCTCATAAGAACATGATGAATGTGATGATTATGTGACACTCATCACCATTCTCACTCATGAACGCGTGATTGACAACCACTTCCGTTCTACATGAAAACAAGCTTGAATGTATATCTCTTGGGTTTCTAATCAACGATTCATATTGACTTCCCTCTGACAATGGGGCATCTAAATCTGAGATTAGAATCTTTGTCGTATAAGCTAGAATCCATTGGCAGCATTTTTGAGATCCGGAAAGTCTAAACCTTGTCTGTGGTATTCCGAGTAGGATCTGGGATGGGATGACTGTGACGAGCTTCAAACTCGCGACTGTAGGGCTTAGTGACAGACACAAAAGGATAGTAAATCCTATTCCTACACCATCGAGAATGAATAGCTGATTAGCCATACGATATCTGTGCATGGTATTTTTCATCCGAGACGAGAAATCCGACAGTTGATTAGCCGTACAGAAACCGTAAAGGACCATTTTCACTAAGAGGATGGGAAGTAGCCATTGACAATGGTGACACCCAACATACAACTTGCCATGGATAGGAGTATGAAGGATTGGATGAAGGCAATAGAAAAGCAGCGAGTCATAAGGAACAACGTATCTCCATACGCTTATTTGAAATTCCCACCAATGAATTACATAAGTATCTCTATCTTTATTTTATGCTTATTTATCTTTTAAATTATTAAAACTCCATAACCATTTGAATCTGCTTGACTGAGATTTACAAGATAACCATAGCTTGCTTCAAGCCAACAGTCTCCGTGGGATCGACCCTTACCCACGTACGGTTTATTACTTGGACGACATAGTGCACTTGCTGGTTAGTTGTGCAAAGCTATGAAAAAGAGTTGAGATTATAATTGTGCATACCAAGTTGTTGGCGCCATTGAGATCACAATTTCGTGAACTAGCCTTGTTAGAGCATCATCGTTTTTATGGGTAATTTTTTTAAACATTTAAGAGAATAAAATAGACAAAACATACAATAACAAGAATATAAAGAACA
Organism: Arachis duranensis; assembly: GCF_000817695.3. NCBI lineage: Eukaryota > Viridiplantae > Streptophyta > Magnoliopsida > Fabales > Fabaceae > Arachis > Arachis duranensis. Next base: position 1,847,460 of record NW_026264911.1, on the reverse strand, counting down.
TAAGAAATATATATCCAAACTTTTAATGTACATCATATACAACACTTATAGTGTTATACAAAAGATCTAGTCAGTGTACACCCTTATCAGCCTCTACAAAGAAAATATATACATATTTAATACACGACATTTCGGGGCCTGGCCCATACAAAGGCCACCAAACTAACTCCCAGGCTAGTCTAGCAACACTGAAGCTCCTAGCCTCCCTGGTGTACTAACGCAAGTGAAAGTCTAACTTATGCATGAGCATCTTTAGTTATTCTTAGTTATTATTTCTTTGAATAAAGTTAGCGATTTCATTATTTTTATTAAGATTCTCATACTTTTAATCAAATTTCTTGGAGTTGCTTTGATCTTTGGTATGTGTAGAAAAGTGTTGAAAATAAGAAAGATCTAGGAGGAAAAGAGAAGCAAAAGAAAAAAACAAAAATCAAGGATGCAAAGAGAGTGTGTCATGCGTATGCACAACTGGCGACATTAAGCACTTCATGCGTACGCATCTAGCATGCATATGCACAATAACGCTAGTCTTTGCATGTAGGAACCTAGCCATGCAATGTGAAGAGAGAAATAGAAGCAAATTAGGAGTAATCAAAGGGTATCATGCATACGCATCTAACATGTGTACGCACGACTAGCGCCACAAGGAACATTATGCATATGCATCTAGCATACTTATGCACGATTTCACCAGCCGTGGGACGTGGGAATCTAGCTGTGGGACGCTTGGGAGCAAATAGAGAGAGAAAATTGGAGCCTACAGAAGTTGCCGTGAGACGTGGGGATCCAGCCATGGGATGCTTGGAAGCAAACAGAGGGCCAATTGAGGCCAAAAACTTAGCCGTGGGACGGCTAGCTTAAAACAGAGGCCACACTCCCCAAAACTTGGCCACACATTGCACGGCCAAGGCCATGTGTCTCATGCACAAATGGGCCACCTTTGAGGACATTCAATACCTCTCTAATCCTTCATAATCCTTCAATAATCTCTCAAAGTTCAAGTGTTTTATTGGCCCAAGATTGAAGTTTTAAGCCCATGATTTCAACTAAGCAACGCTCCAAGTTTTGAATTTTAATTACAAGAAAAGATCATTAGCTAACTAAGAGTCATTAAAACTTAATTAATTAGATTAGATTTTATTTTTTTTGGAATTAGTTTGAATTATGAAGTAGTTTTTAAGGTTAGTATAAATAGGAGAGGAGCCACACACATGATTGGACTAGCTTCTCTTCTTTGACAGTTTTTACAATTGAGAATTTTTAGGTTTTTTCTTAAAGCATGAGCCACTAATCTCCTCGGTTAAGGTTAAGAGGTCTGTTGATTCTTATGGACTAATATTATAGCTTTTCTACCTTTGATTAATGCATTAATGTTTTATTAAGAAAAAGTTTTCGTTCTTCATCCAAAGGATTTAAATGTGTTGGGAAACAATTCTTTTCGTACTTGAATTCTTTTAATATCTTGAAAAATTTAATTAATTGAATTAAGTTTGAAAAATTCTTCTCACAATTCTTAAGTTTGAAAACTAGACTTGATAAGTGACATCGAATCAACTAGGAATAATTCTTGTGAATTATGTGGTCTTTAAATTAGTAGGAGTGTTTTACCTTTTTTCTTAAATAATTGACTAAAGGATTAGAGATTAATTAGGTTAAAGAGAAATTGAATTACCAATGGATTGGAGTTTGATCGCTAATGATTTGTTATAGATACATCTTTGCATGATCAAGGTAGAAAGTGAAAAGTATTTTTTCGGAAGTCTCAACATCTCTAAAATCTTAACTCTTTTAATCATATTACTTTCTAAACCAATTTTAGTTTACTCTTGTTTAATTCTCTGTTTTCATGCTATTTGCTATTGAAATCCTAAGTTTGTGCTTGTCTGAATAGAATAATCATGAAACTATTACTTACATAATTCGTTAATCCTCATGAGAACAATAACCCACTCCTATGGTATTACTTGCTATGACTCGGTGCACTTACCGATTGTTTGAGGTTTTATAAAATCCGCATCACTAACTGACAAGAAAATTAAAAGGCAAGAACTTAACATGCAAGAAATTAAATGAAGGCAAGTAAAGGCAATGAAAATAGAATTTAAATACTAAAAGAGCTCTTGGTGAGAATTGGGTAATTAGGGCTTGCTATCCTAGTAGTGGACCACAAACATGGTAATTGTGTGTGAATTAATCTCAACTAGTCAATCCTACATCGAGGATAAGTCAAAAGGGCATAATTAACCTCAATTCACAAGTCCTAGCCAACTCATTAATTAACTTAGTGAAAGGCTAGCGTTAGTGGAAACCAAGTTAATTAATAACCCTCACACAATGTGGAATGGACATCCACCACTCAAGTTCACCCAAACCACTCAATTTCTCAACCAAGAGTGAGAAAAACTATGTAAAAACCTAACCAAGTATTTTATCAAACACTTGGTGGGTATGAAAAGAAAGCATGGTAAATGACAAGAAATAATAAATGCTACAACTACCAAGCGAGGAAAATAAAGATAGCAACTCAATAAGGCAATAAAAGAGGCATGAAACATAAAATTGCATTAAATGTAAATTAAAGTAACAAGAGTGCAAATACATAAAAGTGGCAAAAATGGAGAAAATGACAAGATAAAGTAATGAAATTAAGACAATAGAACAAAGAAAGATAGAAGAAACTAGATTAAAACAAGAATTAAAGGTAGCAATTACAAGGAAATTAAACTAAAAACCCTAGCTTCTAGAGAGAAGGGGGAGCTTCTCTCTCTAGAAAACTAACAAAAACATGTAAAAACCTAAACCTAAGTACTCCCTCTTCATCCATCTTCAATTTGGCCTTAAATAGCTTTCGGAAAATGAGTTGGATTGGGTTTTGGAGGCCCAGAATTCGCCCCCAGCGATTTGCATTAATGAGCTCACGTGCATGCAATCGTGCGTACGTAGGACCTACGGTACGTACGCATCTTCGCACAAAAATTCCATCATGTGAACGCACGACATTTGGGTAGTACGCATCCTTGCATGAAGTCACCGTTGTGCGTACGCACACGTCACTGTACGTACGCATCTTTGCAGCAGCTTCCAAACTCCATTTTCTTTATTGATTTCTCCCTTTTGCATGCTTTTCTCTTCAGTTCTTCCATCCCATACTTGCCTTGGAAATCTAAAATCACTCAACAAATACATCAAGGCACCAAATGGGATTAAAGTGAATTAATTTTAGCTATTTTAAGGACTAAAAAACATGTTTTTACAATTGAGCACAAATCTAGGGAGAATTCCAAAACTATGCTATTTAGATGAATAAATGTGGGTTTATTTGATGAAATCCACTCAAATCAAACCAAAATATATCGTAAAATATGGATTCATCACTAACCAAAAGTTAATGCTAAGCTGGAGTGTCATTAAGAGAATGCTCTTAAAACTGACTATTTGTCGTCAAACATCACCATTAGACAAGTCGCCGTGAGGCTCGCCCATCAACTAATCACTGCCTGAAAAGAGTAATTCCTCCTACTCGAACTCCATGTCAGGGTCTTCCTCCTCCTCGTCATCAGGAACCACATTAATATCCCCTGAATCACTGGTAGCACTGTTATCACTACTCACAAATCTGTTAGCGAGCACAGGTCCGTTTGCATGGATATGGGAGCTCTATCCTCAGGAAGTATCGACTTATCATCTGGCTGACCTGTTAGAACTATCGTCTCAGAAGGAAAGTCCTGCTCTGGAGGAATCACAGGGATGTAGCCATGAATAAATACTGGCTCTTCAGGTACTCAGGCTCAGGTGTCGCCTGGTTCAGTGGCTGGGCTGCGAACAAATATCCAGGTTTGTTGAGAAAAGGGTGGCCTGAAGCATCCGGGTGAAGCCAGGACAATGGAAACTCATAGGGAGTGTAACACCCTACCATACAGAGCTTTACACCTAAGATGTAAAACAGAGGTAGCGAGGTGCTACGACCTCTAAAAGTAAAAATACATATATACAAGGATAATATATCTAGGAGCCTTGAGAGAAAAGGGGTACGACGAAAATAAAATCGAAGGTACAACGGTCACGAGAAAATGGAAAGATGAAAAGCTTATACAGAAAACCAAAAGATAGATATATAAAAGTATAGTTCCAAATGATAGTTATATAATCAAGATCTAGACTTGACCTACGAAGCAAAGGTTATATATATATATACAACCCCAAAAAAATAATCCAACAGATAAATATAAATCCTGTTTCTCCAAGTCAACCTTTAAGAGGGTCAAAACATAATATATACAAGATGTATAATCTATACACATATATAAACATAAATCAAATACAAACACCAAGTCCCAAGATAGTACTTCGCTCCCAAGAGTATCTAGAATGCTCAGTACGGTGCCTAGCGTCCTGCATCTAAAAACAATAATATATGTATGGAATGAGAATTGAAGGTTCTCAGAATGGTAAAGGTACCCATGAAGTTAATATATAAGGTCCCGGAAAAGCCGAAGGCATTCCTAGAAATTCGACACTGAGAATTAAACTTAAAGGAATAAATTAAACCATAAATTTGGTAAAACTCTCTAAGGTATCCATGTCTCAACCTAACTTTAATTCTATAATTCACTTTCCGTCTTATTAAACTCTAACCCTATAATTCACTCTTTGTCTCCTCCAATCTAATTGTGATCCAATCCTTCACTTTTTATTTCCTCCATTCCCCCAAAACTCTAGTGCACAGACAAGCAATACAGACAAAGCAAATACAAGTAGGATACAGATACAATAAATAGCAAATATAGCAAGTAAGCATAATAATCACTTAGGCAAGCTCAATTATTACATAATCAAACAAAACACACATATGCATATGATATATGCCTGTCCTATGGCTGACGAGTCTCATCTGTCGGTTATAAAGCCAAACCCGACATGTTCGGTAATTAATCCTAGAGAGAATACCTAACACAGAGCAAGTGGGACAATGCTGCAACCCTTGCATCTTATCCGCATACCCAGAGCAGGGGACAACATCACCCTTGTCTCTTATCCAGGTGGTGTTACAGTTCTCACTTCAGAGCAAAAGGAAATAGAATTCAACCCTTGCATCTTACCCGGAGTCTCAAACTCTTACCTGAAGCAAGTGCATAATACCATTACATCTTACCCGACTTATTGAACTCTTACCTGGAGCAAGTGGATAACACCATTGTATTTTACCCAGAGTCACATTCAAAAATTCATTCTTATTATTATTACAATTCATTCGTATTCATTCACTTTTATAATCAAACTCAGTTCTCATCATTCTTCTTCCTCATCTCTTTTCCGAAGTAAATGGACAACGCCACTGCCTCTTACCCTATCACACATATCTCATTATCATTATAATTCATTCATATTCATTCAACAGTACACTTAAAAATTAATTCTCATCATCCTTCATTCCTTATTATCACACCTCCCATTTCGTTCATCAATAACTCATACTCAAAACACAATTTATTCATTTTTAAATAAATCAAACTCAAAACGTAATCCTTTTCCGAATAACTCAATCAAATTATAAAAGCCTTAAAATCCAAATCTTTATAAATAATCACCTCAAATGAAGCCTCCTATTTTCATAAAAATTTTGACAGCATCTCCTCTAAAACTTGAACTTTTGCCACCCCTCAAGGGTCCCAACCACCAAACCAAACACCTCTCAGTCATTCAAATCATTTCCAGTATCAAATTATTTCAAAATCAAACTAATTCCAATATTAATTTTTTTCCAAAAAACCAACCAACTCCAATAGCAAACCGTTTGCAAAATTGAATCACATATCACAATCCATCAATAATTCATTCACTTCATTCCTATCTTAAGGCCTTCTAGCCTAAGTTTTCACATGACATTAAACATTAACTACGAGAAATCAAAACCATACCTTGGCCATTCCTCCTTAAGCTCAGAACACATCAGTTATCCACCGCTCCTTAAGCTCCAAAGCTCCAACTCATCCCCAATTGAATTTCAGCTCCCAAGATTCAATTCCAAGCTTTCAATATCCACTAATTTAACTCAAATTCAACAAGATACACAATCTAATTTATATAATATCACAACAATCAACATTGAGCTCACTAAATCACCAATTCACAAGGATTGGGATTTTCTTACCATTACCCACGAGTCAAATGGGCAAAATCTGGTGATTATCACCGCTAGAGTATCCCTAAATCATCAAAGGGAGAACTGGGTAGGAAAATATGATTCCATTACCAAATATTTCATTGGATTTTGTAGAGAATTCTAAGATGAATGCGTGGTCGCTGACGGCTCATCAATCAGAGGTCTAGATTGAAAGTTACGAGGAACGAAAATTTGAGGGCAAGGATTTTGTTATTTTCTTCTTCTTCATGGGCGTGAAACTCATTTTGTGAAAGGAAGAAGACTAAAAGCCTCGTTTATATGTTGGACCTTGGGTTATTGGGCCTGGTTTGCTTGGTTCGGCCCGTTGACCTAATTTTGGGCTAAAACTTTTAAAATTAGTGTCAAAATTTGTATTTTGATTATTTATTCCATTCTAAACTATAAAATTTAATTTTATAATTTCTTCAAATAAAAATTAATTTATTGGTTATTTATTTACTAATTACTCGGAGATTACAGGGAGCATTAGGATAAAAAAACGGCTAGATAGTGAATGCTGAAAAAGGCGATCGCATAGTACATATCGTACCCGAGGGTCTATTTTACTACATAGTAACTATGGAAAACCGGATCCTCCTATATATACGGCTCCTCTACCTCATAGAAGATGACTCCTGTCTCCATCTGAAGGGGGGAAGGAAAGCGGTAAGAACTAGGGAGTTCTTAGGAGAGTCAGGCTAATTAGTCAACTTAATCGCTTTTGTCGTCATTGTCAGACAATAAAATATTTTAAGGACATAATGATACAGTAAACAGTGAATATAGGAAAACAGAACACAAACAAAGAATTACAAGAAAATAGAACACAAACACAGAGAATATACAACAGAGAATGATGAGCATACAAGAATGATACATGTCTAGTACTTGTGTCGGTCATGAGCTCATGTGTCGGTTGTCTGCTGATGAGCAGATAATTTATACGCTTTTTGGCATTGTTTTTAGGTAGTTTTTAGTAGGATATAGCTACTTTTAGGGATGTTTTCATTAGTTTTTATGATAAATTCATATTTCTGGACTTTACTATGAGTTTTTGTGTTTTTTTGTGATTTCAGGTACTTTCTGGCTGAAATTGAGGGACTTGAGCAAAATTCTGATAAAAGGCTGACAAAGGACTGTTGATGGTATTGGATTCTGACCTCCCTGCACTCAAAATGGATTTGCTGGAACTACGGAACTCCAAATGGCACGCTCGCAACGGCGTTGAAAAGTATACATCCAGATCTTTCTAGCAATATATAATAGTCTATACTTTATTCGAGATTAGACGACGTAAACTGGCGCTCAACGCCAGTTCCATGTTGCATTCTTGAGTCAAACGCCGGAAACACGTCACGAACCAGAGTTGAACGCCAGAAACACGTTACAACTTGGCGTTCAACTCCAAAAGAAGCCTCTGAACGTGTAAAGCTCAAGCTCAGCCCAAGCACACACCAAGTGGGCCCCGAAAGTGGATTTATGCATCAATTACTTACTTTTGTAAACCCTAGTAGCTAGTCTAGTATAAATAGGACATTTTATTATTGTATTAGACATCTTTGGTCTCGGTTTTATTCCATTATTCATCTTAGGAGATATTGATCATTCATGGGGGCTGGCCATTCAGCCATGCCTGGACCACCATCACTTATGTATTTTCAACGGTGGAGTTTCTACACACCATAGATTAAGGGTGTGGAGCTCTGTTGTACCTCAAGTTTTAATGCAATTACTACTATTTTCTATTAAATTTAGTTTATTCCTGTTCTAAGATATTCGTTGCACTTCAACATGATGAATGTGATGATCCGTGACACTCATCATCATTCTCACCTATGAATGCATGACTGACAACCACTTCCGTTCTACCTTAGACCGGGCGCATATCTCTTGGATTCCTTAATCAGAATCTTCGTGGTATAAGCTAGAATTGATGGCGTTATTCATGAGAATTCAGAAAGTCTAAACCTTGTCTGTGGTATTCCGAGTAGGATTCAAGGATTGAATGACTGTGACGAGCTTCAAACTCCCGATTATTAGGCATGATGACAAACGCAAAAGAATCAATGAATTCTATTCCAGCATGATCAAGAACCTACAGATGATTAGCCGTGCTGTGACAGAACATTTGGACCATTTTCACTGAGAGGATGGAATGTAGCATTGACAACGGTGATGTCCTACATACAGCTTGCCATGGAAAGGAGTAAGAAGAATTGGATGAAGGTAGTAGGAAAGCAGAGATTCAGAAGGAGCACAACATCTTCATGCGCCTATCTGAAATTCCCATCAATGATTTACATAAGTATTTCTATCTTTATTTTCTGTTTATTTATTATTATTATTCGAAAACTCCATAACCATATATTATCCGCCTAACTGAGAATTTCAAGATGACCATAGCTTGCTTCATACCAACAATCTCCGTGGGATTGACCCTTACTCACGTAAGATTTATTACTTGGACGACCCAGTGCACTTGCTCGTTAGTTGTGCGAGGTTATGAAGAAAGTGCTGAGTTATAAACGCGCATACCAAGTTGAATGCCCTTGTTGATGATCACAATTTTGTGCACCAAGTTTTTGTTTTATTTTCAAAAATTTTTCAAAAATCTTTCAAAAATTTTTTCCTTTTGTTTTCGAAAATTATTCTAAATTTTTAAGAATGAATTCTAGAGTTTCATGGTAACATGTTGAAGCCTGGCTGGCTATAAAGCCACATCCAAATTCTTTTAGATTGAGGCTTCCACTTGTCAACATAAAAGGCATGTATATGGAATTGGATAAAGTATCAGCTGTTGCATGCCTGATTTATATCCTAAAGCTGGCTGGCTATTAAGCCATGTCCAACCCTTGGATTGGGACTTTAGGCTAACATTGAAAGATTCCTAGAATTCTTCTTAAAAATTTTGAATTTTTTATTTTCTTTTTTCTATAAATTTCAAAAAATAATAATAATAATAATAAAATAATAAAATCATAGAAACCAAAAAAATTTTGTGTTTTATGTTTGAGTCTTGTATCATGTTTTATGTTTGGTGACAATTGCATGTTCATCTCTTTCTTGCATTTTTCAAAAATTCATGCATTGCATTCTTCATGATCTTCAAGTTGTTCTTGATAAGTCTTCTTGTTTAATCTTCATATTTTCTTGTTTTGTGTCTTTTGTTGTTTTTCATATGCATTTTAGAATTCTTAGAGTTTAAACATTGAAAAATTCTAAGTTGGGTGTCTTGCATGTTTTCTTTGCATAAAATTTTTTTCAAAAATATGTTCTTGATGTTCATCATGATCTTCAAAGTGTTCTTGGTGTTCATCTTGACATCCATAGTGTTCTTGCATGCATCATGTGTTTTGATCCAAAATTTTCATGTTTTGGATCATTTTTATGTTTTTCTCTCTCATCATAAAAATATTCAAAAATTAAAAAAATATCTTTTCCTTTTTTCTCATAAATTTCGAAATTTTGGGTTCACTTAGTCAAATTTTTTTTAAAATTTGTTATTCCTTGTTAGTCTAGTCAAAATTTCGATTTTAAAAATCTTATCTTTTTCAAAACTTTTTCAAAAATCAATTCTTTTTCATTTTTTTACTATTTTTCAAAAATTTAAAAATATTTTTCAAAATCTTCTTCTTAATTTTATTTCAAATTTTCGAAACTTGACTAACAAGTAATGTGATTGATTCAAAAATTTGAAGTTTGTTACCTTCTTGTTAAGAAATGTTCAATCTTTAAATTCTAGAATCATATCTTTTAGTTTCTTATTAGTCAAGTAATTAATTTTAATTTTAAAAAAAATTATATCTTTTTCCACCATATCTTTTTATCATATCTTTTTAAATCATATCTTTTTCAAAAAAAAAAATTGATTTCAAAATATCCCTTTCTAACTTCTTATCTTCTTATCTTTTCAAAATTGATTTTCAAATATTTTTCAACTAACTAATTGACTTTTTGTTTGTTTCTTATCTTTTTCAAAACCACTTAACTACTTTTCCGTCTCTAATTTTCGAAAATTCCTCACCCTTTTTAAAATTCTTTTTAATTAATTAATTGTTTTAAAGTTTAATTTTAATTTTATTTCCCCCTTTAATTTTCGAAAATCACTAACTCTTTTTCAATAATTATTTTTGAATTTCTCCCTCTCTCATCTTCTTCTATTTATTTATTTATTTATTTACTAACACTTCTCTTCATCTCAAGAATTCGAACCTATCTTTCCCCTTGTGTTTGGATTCTTAACTCTTCTCCTTCTTCTATTCCTTTCTTCTTCTACTAACATAAAGGAATCTCTATACTGTGACATAGATGATTCCTCTTCCTTTTCTGTTCTCTTTTTTCTCATATGAGTAGGAACAAGGAAAAAGGCATTCTTGTTGAAGCTGATCCGGAATCTGAAAGGACTCTGAAGAGGAAACTAAGAGAAGCTAAATTACAACAATCCAGAGACAACCTTACTAAAATTTTCGAACAAGAAAAGGATATGGCAGCCAAAAATAATAATGCAAGGAGGATGCTTGGTGATTATACTACACCTACTTCCAAGTTTGATGAAAGAAGCATCTCAATCCCTGCCATTGGAGCAAACAATTTTGAGCTGAAACCTCAATTAGTTGCTCTAATGCAACAGAACTGCAAGTTTCATGGACTTCCATCAGAAGATCCCTATCAGTTTTTAACTGAGTTCTTGTAGATCTGTGAGACTGTTAAGACTTATGGAGTAGATCCTGAAGTCTACAGGCTCATGCTTTTCCCTTTTGCTGTAAGAGACAAAGCTAGAACATGGTTGGACTCACAACCTAAAGATAGCCTGGACTCTTGGGATAAGCTGGTCACGGCCTTCTTGGCTAAGTTCTTTCCTCCTCAAAAGCTGAGCAAGCTTAGAGTGGATGTTCAGACCTTCAAACAAAAAGATGGTGAATCCTTCAATGAAGCTTGGAAAAGATACAAGTAGATGACCAAAAGGTGTCCTTCTGACAGGCTTTCAGAATGGACCATTCTGGATATATTCTATTATGGTCTATCTAAATTCTCCAAGATATCACTGGACCATTCTGCAGGTGGATCCATTCACCTAAAGAAAATGCCTGCAGAAGCTCAAGAACTTATTGACATGGTTGTAAATAACCAATTCATGTACACTTCCGAGAGGAATTCCGTGAACATTAGGACACCTAAGAGGAAATGAGTTCTTGAAATTGATGCTCCAAATTCCATATTGGCTCAGAACAAAATGTTGACTCAGCAAGTCAAAATGATTTTTCAAAGTCTGAATGGATGACAGAATGCATCCAACAGTACTAAAGAGGCATCTTCTGAAGAAGAAGCTTATGATCCTGAGAACCCTGCAATAGCAGAGGTAAATTACATGGGTGAACCTTATGGAAAAACCTATAATTTCTCATGGAGAAATCTCCAAATTTCTCATGGAAGGATCAACAAAAGCGTCAACAAGGCTTTAATAATGGTGGAAGAAACAGGCTCGGCAATAGCAAGCCTTTTCCATCATCTTCTCAACAACAGACAGAAAATTCTGAGCAGAGCACTTCTAGCTTAGCAAACATAGTCTCTGATCTGTCTAAGGCCACTTTAAGTTTCATGAGTGAAACAAGGTCCTCCATTAGAAATTTGGAGGCACAAGTGGGCCAGCTGGGTAAGAAAGTCACTGAAACTCCTCCTAGTACTCTCCCAAGAAATATTGAAGAGAATCCAAAAAGAGAGTGCAAGGCCATTGATATAATCAACATGGCCGAACCTAGAGAGGAAGGAGAGGACGTGAATCCCAATGAGGAAGACCTCATGGGACGTCTCTCAAGCAAGAAGGAGATCCCTATTGAGGACCCAAAGGAATCTGAAGGTCATATAGAGACCATAGAGATCCCATTAAATCTCCTTCTACCATTCTTGAGCTCTGAAGACTATTCTTCCTCTGAAGAGGATGAAGATGTAACTGGAGAGCAAGTTGCTCAATATCTAGGAGCTATCATGAAGCTGAATGCCAAGTTGTTTGGTAATGAGACTTGGGAAGGTGAACCTCCCTTGCTCATTAGTGAACTAGATACATGGGTTCAGCAAACTTTACCTCAAAAGAAACAAGATCCTGGTAAATTCTTAATACGCTGTACCATAGGCACCATGACCTTTGAAAAGGCTTTGTGTGACTTAGGGTCAGGTATAAATCTTATGCCACTCTCTGTAATGGAGAAGTTGGGGATCGTTGAGGTATAGCCTGCCATATTCTCATTGCAAATGGCAGACAAGTCAGTAAGACAAGCTTATGGATTGGTAGAGGACGTGTTGGTAAAGGTTGAAGGCCTTTACATCCTTGCTGATTTCATAGTCTTAGACACTAGGAAGGAAGAGGATGAATGCATCATCCTTGGAAGACCTTTCCTAACCACAGCAGGAGCTGTGATTGATGTTGACAGAAAAGAATTAGTCCTTCAATTGAATAGGGACTACCTTGTGTTTAAAACCCAAGGGTGTTCCTCTACAACCATGGAGAGGAAGCATGAAAAGCTTCTCTCAATACAGAGTCAAACATAGCCCCCACAATCAAACTCTAAGTTTGGTGTTGGGAGGCCACAGCCAAACTCTAAGTTTGGTA
>NW_026264911.1:1812045-1834593 GCF_000817695.3 Arachis duranensis | reverse complement strand
TATTTTTATTTTTCTTTTATGTTTTATTAGGTTCATGATCATGTGGAGTCACAAAATAAATACTAAAATTAAAAACAGAATTAGAAACAGCAGAAGAAAAAGCACACCTGGAGGAAGGTCTTACTGGCGTTAAGAGCATCTGGCTGGTGTTCAACGCCAGAACAGAGCATGGATCTGGCATTGAACGCCAGAAACAAGTAACATCCTGGCGTTTAAACGCCAGGAAAACACCCTGAGGAGAGCTGGCACTAAACGCCAGAAACAAGCATGGAACTGGCATTCAACGCCAGAAACATACTGCAAATGGGCGTTGAACGCCCAAAACAAGCATGAAGCTGGCGTTCAACGCCAGAAACAAGCATCAATCTGGCGCTGAATGCCAGGATTGCATGAAAAGGGCGTTTTACACGCCTCATTGGTGCAGGGATGTAAGACCTTGACACCTCAGGATCTGTGGACCGCACAGGATCATCTCAGGATCTGTGGACCCCACAGGATCATCTTAGGATCTGTGGACCCTATAGGATTCCCACCTACCTCATCTCAGCTCCTCTCCTCTTCACACAATCCAATAACACTCTTCTCCATAAACACTCTTCCCTAAAACCTTTCACCAACCACCTCAATCTTTCTCTTCCCATCACCTCTTCACCACTCACATCCATCCACCCTTCCCCCTAAACCCCACCTACCTATAAAATTCAAAAATCACTTTCCCACCCAAACCCACCCAATATGGCTGAACCTTAACCCCTCCCCCTCCATTATATAAACCCCTCCATTCTTCTTCATTTTCACACAACACAACCCTCTCTTCTCCTCCTTGGCCGAAACACAAACCTCTCTCCTTCTCCTCCATATCTTCTTCTTCTTCATCTATTCTTTCTTCTCTTGCTCGAGGGTGAGAAATATTCTAAGTTTGGTGTGGTAAAATCATAAGCTTTTTTTTTTTCCATAACCACCTATGGCACCTAAGGCCGGAGAAACCTCTAGAAAAGGGAAAGGGAAGATAAAAGCTTCCACCTCCGAGTCATGGGAGATGGAGAGATACATCTCTAAAGCCCATCAAGACCACTTCTATGATGTTGTGGCCAAGAAGAAGGTGATCCCTAAGGTCCCTTTCAAACTCAAGAAAAATGAGTATCCGGAGATCCGACATGAGATCCAAAAAAGAAGTTGGGAAGTTCTGACCAACCCCATTCAACAAGTCGGAATCTTAATTGTTCAATAGTTCTATGCCAATGCATGGATCACTAGGAACCATGATCAAAGTATGAACCCGAACCCAAAGAATTATCTTACAATGATTCGGGGGAAATACTTAGATTTCTGTCTGGAAAATGTAAGGTTGGCGTTTAACTTGCCCATGATGCAAGGAGATGCACGCCCCTACACAAGAAGGGTCAACTTTGATCAAAGGTTGGACCAAGTCCTTATGGATATATGTGCGGAAGGAGCTCAATGGAAAAGAGACTCCAAAGGCAAGCCGGTTCAATTAAGAAGACTGGACCTCAAGCCTGTGGCTAGAGGATGGTTGGAGTTCATCCAACGCTCTATCATCCCCACTAGCAACCGATCCGAAGTTACTGTGGATCGGGCCATCATGATTCATAGCATCATGAATGGAGAGGAAGTAGAATTTTATGAAGTTATCTCCCTTGAATTCTACAAAATAGCCAAAAAGTCCTCCACCATGGCAAGGCTAGCTTTTTCTCATCTTATTTTCCATCTATGCTACTCAGCTGGAGTTATCATAGAAGGAGACATCCCCATTGAGGAGGATAAGCCCATCAATAAGAAGAGGATGGAGCAAACAAGAGAGCCCACTCATGGAGCCCAAGAGACGCATTAGAAAGCTCATCACCAAGAAATCCCGGAGATGCCTCAAGGGATCCACTTTCCTCCCAATAATTATTGGGAACAACTCAATACTTCTCTAGAAGACTTGAGTTACAATATGGATCAATTAAGAGTGGAACATCAAGAACACTCCATCATTCTCCATGAAATTAGAGAAGATCAACGAGCAATGAGGGAGGAGCAACAAAGGCAAGGAAGAGACATAGAAGAGCTCAAGGACATCATTGGTTCTTCAAGAAGAAAGCGCCACCATCACTAAGGTGGACTCATTCCTTGTTCTTATTTCTCTGTTTTTCGATTTTTAAGCTTTATGTTATCTATGTTTGTGTTTTTATTACATGATCATTAGTATGTAGTAACTATGTCTTAAAGCTATGAATAATTCCATGAATCCTTCACCTTTCTTAAATGAAACATGTTTTTAATACAAAAAGAACAAGAAGTACATGAGTTTCGAATTTATCCTTGAATTTAGTTTAATTATATTGATGTGGTGACAATACTTTTTGTTTTCTGAATGAATGCTTGAATAATGCATATTTTTGATCTTGTTGTTTATGAATGTTAAAATTGTTGGCTCTTGAAAGAAAGATGAACAAAGAGAAATGCTATTGATAATCTGAAAAATCATGAAATTGATTCTTGAAGCAACAAAAAGTAGTGAATAGCATAAAAGGCATTCGAAAAAAAAGTGGTGAAAAAAATAATAGAAAGAAAAAGAAAAAGCAAGCAGAAAAAGCCAATAGCCCTTAAAACCAAAAGGCAAGGGTAAAAAGGATCCAAGACTTTGAGCATCAATGGATAGGAGGGCCTAAGGAAATAAAATCCAGGCCTAAGCGGCTAAATCAAGCTGTCCCTATCCATGTGCTTGTGGCATGCAGGTCCAAGTGAAAAGCTCAAGACTGAGTGGTTAAAGTCGTGATCCAAAGCAAAAAGAGTGTACTTAAGAGCTTTGGACACCTCTAACTGGGGACTTTAGCAAAGCTGAGTCACAATATGAAAATGTTCACCCAGTCATGTGTCTGTGGCATTTATGTATCCGGTGGTAATACTGGAAAACAAAGTGCTTAGGGCCACGGCTAAGACTCGTAAAAGTAGTTGTGTTCAAGAATCAATAAATATCCTAATTGATTTTCAGTTGCTTGGGGACAAGCAACAATTTAAGTTTGGTGTTGTGATGAGCGGATAATTTATACGCTTTTTGGCATTGTTTTTAGGTAGTTTTTAGTAGGATCTAGCTACTTTTAGGGATGTTTTCATTGGTTTTTATGCTAAATTCACATTTCTGGACTTACTATGAGGTTGTGTATTTTTCTGTGATTTCAGGTACTTTCTGGCTGAAATTTAGGGACCTGAGCAAAACTCTGATAAAAGGCTGACAAAGGACTACTGATGCTGTTGGATTCTGAGATTCCTGCACTTGAAATGGATTTTCTAGAGCTACAGAACTCCAAATCGCGCTTTCTCAATGGCGTTGGAAACTAGACATACAGAGCTTTCCAGCAATAGATAATAGTCCATACTTTATTCGAGATTAGATGACGTAAACTGGCGCTCAATGCCAGTTCCATGTTGCATTCTGGAGTCAAACGCCAGAAACACGTCATGAACCAGAGTTGAACGCCAGAAACACATTACAACTTGGCGTTCAACTCCAAAAGAAGCCTCTGCACGTGTAAAGCTCAAGCTTAGCCCAAGCACACACCAAGTGGGCCCCAGAAGTGGATTTCTGCATCAATTACTTACTTCTGTAAACCCTAGTAGCTAGCCTAGTATAAATAGGACATTTTACTATTGTATTAGACATCTTTGGTCTTGGTTTTATTCCTTTATTCATTTTAGGAGACTATTGATCATTCATGGGGCTGGCTATTCGGCCATGTCTGGACTACCATCACTTATGTATTTTCAATGGTGGAGTTTCTACACACCATAGATTAAGGGTGTGGAGCTCTGCTGTACCTCAAGTTTTAATGTAATTACTACTATTTTTTATTCAATTCAATTTATCCATGTTATAAGATATTCGTTGCACTTCAACATGATGAATGTGATGATCCGTGACACTCATCATCATTCTCACCTATGAACGCGTGACTGACAACCACTTCCGTTCTATCTTAGACTGGGCGCATATCTCTTGGATTCCTTAATCAGAATCTTCGTGGTATAAGCTAGAATTGATGGCGGCATTCATGGGAATCCGGAAAGTCTAAACCTTGTATGTGGTATTCCGAGTTGGATTCAAGGATTGAATGACTGTGATGAGCTTCAAACTCGTGATTGTTGGACGTGATGATAAACGCAAAAGAATCAATGGATTCTATTCCGGCATGATCGAGAACCGACAGATGATTAGCCGTGCTGTGACAGAGCATTTGGACCATTTTCACTGAGAGGATGGGATGTAGCCGTTGACAACAGTGATGCCCTACATACAGCTTGCCATGGAAAGGAGTAAGAAGGATTTGATGAAGGTAGTAGGAAAGCAGAGATTTAGAAGGAGCACAGCATCTTCATACGCCTATCTGAAATTCCCATCAATGATTTACATAAGTATTTCTATCTTTATTTTCTATTTATTTATTATTACTATTCGATAACTACATAACCATATATTATCCGCCTAATTGAGAATTTCAAGATGACCATAGCTTGCTTCATACCAACATTCTCCGTGGGATCGACCCATACTCACGTAAGGTTTATTACTTGGACGACCCAGTGCACTTACTGGTTAGTTGTGCAAGGTTGTGAAGAAAGTTCTATGTTATAAACGCGCATACCAAGTTGAATGCCATTGTTGATGATCACAATTTCGTGCACCATCTGCCCACCCCCAACATTACCCAGTCACAAGTCCCAGATATGATTTTTCAATCAGTTCACAATATAATTTTAGACTACTCTACTCCGAAATTCTTTGCTCTACTATGGTATGTGGTGCGGAATTTATAACCCACAAACTAACTGGCAAGTGCAGCGGGTCGTACTAAGTAGTACCTCAAGTGAATGAGGGTTGATCCCACGAGGATTGATGGATTAAGCAGCAATGGTTAAGTGATTTACTTAGTTAGACAAACAGAAAAGAGTGTTAAAAGTTCAAATGCATCAAACAGTAATTCAGAGAATCAGAAAACAAGCAGTAAATTGAGGTGAGATATATATGGAGAAAACAGTTAAGATTTCAAAGATATCTATCTTCCAGATTGACTTTTCTTACTAACTATTTTGATTATGCAAGATTCAATTCATGACAAACTATATGTGACTAAACCCTAATTCTTTAGACCTTTTTAGTCTCCTCTAACCTTCATCAACCGCCAATTCCTTGGTCACTTGATTCTAATTAGAGGGTTAAGTTCAATTCTAGTTTATATGCCACAGAAATCCTAATTACCCAAATATAAGAGGATTATATGTCATGTATCCCGTTAAGTCCAGATAATTAGAAATTTAGGAGAAATTGTTTTTAAGCTGTTGTTCAAGTAAACAGCTTTTCCAAGTTATACAAGAACTCAATTAGAACAAAAGTCATACTTCTGTTCCACCCAAATTCATAAGATAAAGAACGAAAACAATTCTTTAAATTGAAATCAATACATGAATTAAAATAAAAAAGTAGTAGTATTAATCCATAGCATAAACAGAGCTCCTAACCTTAACAGTAGAGGCTTAGTTCCTCATGGAGAAAATAAACTTTAGTAGAGAAAAGTATGAAAGTGTCGAATGAAAATTGGGAGATGACCTAGGTCAAGATCTCTTCTCCTTTTATATGTAATCCTAATTAATGTAAAATATATTTTTAAAACTAAATAATATCTTTTCCTATTTGTAAATAAAATAAAAGTTTAATCAAAATTAATAAAAGATTACGTGCTGGCTTCTTGGAGATGTGGGGACCACCCCAAATTGATGAACCTGGTGCCAAACTTGGGCTGGGCCAAGTTTTGTGCCACTCCTTCCGCTTGCGATTCTCAATTGTTTCTTCATCCTGGCGGCAAACTTGGATTTCCCAAGTTTGGCGCCACCAAGGCAGTACGCATGGGAAGCTTTGTGATGATCATGGCGCCAAACTTGGAGAATCCCAAGTTTGGCGCCACCAATGCCATGTGGTTTGAAAGAAGTGTATATTATTATATATCATTAGAAAGCTTTGAAAGTTAGCTTTTCAATGCCACTGAAATCATATCAATTGGATCTTTGTAGCTCAAGTTATGTTTATTAGAGTGCAAGAAGGTCTGGGTTGATAGCATCATCCACTTTCTTCCTCTTCTTCTATAAAACTTCGTCAAATCCATCTGAATGCTACCTGAAATAAACAAAATTGCACACAACTCAAAGTAGCATTCATAGTGTCTAAAAATTATTTAAATTTTGATTAAATTTAACAATTCAAATGTAAATTCACTAGGAAAAGATAGGAAAGATGCTCACACATCACAATACCAAACTTGAATTGTTACTTGTCCTCAAGCAACCAAAACTAATATAAATTTAGAATGTGAATTTGCATGAGAGGTGAATGCTCATTGGAGCTCTTGTCTTTTCTCAAAGTTGGGTTTTATCACACTGAAACTCTAAATAATTTTGGCATCTCACTATCCCTTGAATAAGAGGTATGTCATTGTCAATTGGAATTAGAATCGGGATAATATTATGAATTCTCTGGCCTTTATACTTTGGTTTAATCCTTGAATACAACAAATTTTCTTTCATTCTCTTTTCTTTGGTGCTTAGCACCTTGAGCCTAGCCGTGACTTTAAATGCTTTGTCTTAAGTTGCACTTGACACAAAAACACTTCAAGCACTTAACTGGGGAACTCTCTTTTAGTTCTGATTTTTCTTTTAGTTACTCCTAGATAGTGGTGCTCAAAGCCTTTGGCATACTCTATTAAATACACTTGATCTTGACTTTTAGTGCTCAGTCTCAAGGGTTACTTGACATATTTACAGCACAAGCATATGACTAGGACAACAACTCTTTGAGCTTTTAATCATATTTGACCTTCCTAGTCATTGATGCTCAGAGCCTTGGACCTTGCTTTTGTTTTTCTTTTAATGTTTATTTTGCTTCAAGGATTAAGCTTTTGTTTACTTCAGAGAATTCATAATAGTTCTCTAGATTTTTGTTCCTCATGCATCAACATCCTTTTATTCAAATTCAAATATGCACTGTTCATATCATGTATTCAAAATCACAGATAATACCACCACATTTAGGTAAATATGACTACTCTTTAATATAAACTCAATTTCTCATGCAATACATCACTTCTTTTCTTTTTCTTTTTAGATTCAAGCTCAGTGAACGGTATATGAGACATCTCTTCAATAAGAATATAAATAACTGAAATTTCAAAATAACAGAAGTAAACTAGAACTTAGGAATCAAAATTACTAAAGATCATGCAGACATTCAAGTAAAATAGCACAAAACAGGAATATAACATCATAATAGCGAAAGGAGGAATAGAATGAAAGGAACTCAACCACCTCAGTTATCCTGGTGGACATCTCATTTCTCAGGCTGTGCTCCTCCGTGAAGATGATTCACCTCCCCTTGGGGCTGCCCTTGATGATAAGATAAATAGAGAGCGCGCTCTACAATACCAAACTTAAAAGTTTGCTTGTCCCTAAGGAAAGAAAAACTCTAGGGTGTTGAAAATTCCTTTTAATTGCTCCTGTTCCTGTTCTAACCACTTTGCAAGACCAAAACACATGTAAAACAAGAAAAATTCTAAAAAAATTTAAGATAAAGTAATTTAAAACCAAAATTAAAATAACTATAATGCTAAAATCAAAATAACTATAAAATTAAAATCAAAGTAGCTGCAAAACCAAGGATACTAGTAGTTGGGTTGCCTCCCAACAAGTGCTTCTTTAATATCACTAGCTTGACACTTGATTGCTGAATTTTTTTCCTCTTCTTCCCGTTGGTTAAAAGAAATGTCTCCAAGGGGGAAGAGGTGAAAATTAGTGCCCCCTGATATAAATTCCTCCTAACAAGCTTTCTTTTATTGTGGTTAACTTGATTCACCTTACTTGTTGGGGGTAGAGGTTGAATTATTTTTTACTGACCTTCCCTTTTTCATGGATATTTTCTTCTGTTTCTTGGTTACAATCCCCTTTTTAGTGCTTTCCTTGGTTGCCTTCACTTTTTTTATTTCAAAATTTGGGCGTTGTGTGATGGTTGGAGTGTACCCTTCATCAAGAACTTCTCAAATTGGTGGTTCAAGAAACTCACCCTCTATGCCACTCTCTTCTTCATTGGAGTGTAGATTCCCATAATTGTTTTCATCCCTTACAACCTCCTTTGTTTGTGCATTTTTCTTCTTTATTTGTGCATCTTCCTCTTCTTCCATATGTGAAGGTGGAGAGTTCTCTAATTTACTGGAGTATGAACTCATTTGATTGATTTCCTCACTTTCTTTCATAGGATCTTGCATTGTATCTCTTGGGAAGGAATTTGCTTACTCCTCTTCCTGAGGCTTGATAATCAATTCCACATATTTCAAGAAAAACGCATAATCTAAGAAATCAAACAACCAGTAGTTGTCAATCACAGTCAATCCCCAGCAACGGCGCAAAAAACTTGGTGCAGAATTTATAACTCACAAACTAACCGGCAAGTGCACCGGGTCGTACCCAATAGTACCTCAAGTGAATGAGGGTCGATCCCACGAAGATTGATGGATTAAGTAATAATGGTTAAGTGATTTACTTAGTTAGACAAACAGAAAAGAGTGTTATGAGTTCAAATGCATCAAACAGTAATTCAGAGAATCAGAAAACAAAGCAGTAAATTGAGGTGAGATATATATGGAGAAAACAATTAAGGTTTCAGAGATATCTATCTTCCGGATTGACTTTTCTTACTAACTATTTTAATCATGCAAGATTCAATTCATGGAAAACTATATGTGACTAAACCCTAATTCCTTAGACCTTTTTAGTCTCCTCTAACCTTCATCAACCGCCAATTCCTTGGTCACTTGATTCCAATTAGAGGGTTAAGTTCAATTCTAGTTTATATGCCACAAAAGTCCTAATTACCCAAATATAAGAGAATTATATGTCATGTATCCCGTTAAGTCCAGATAATTAGAAATTCAGGAGAAATTGTTTTCAAGCTGTTGTTCAAGTAAAGAGCTTTTCCAAGTTATACAAGAACTCAATTAGAACAAAGGTCATACTTCCGTTCCACCCAAATTCATAAGATAAAGAACGAAAACGATTCTTGAAATTGAAATCAATACATGAATTAAAATAAAAAAGTAATAGTATTAATCCATAGAATAAAGAGAGCTCCTAACTTTAACAGTAGAGGCTTAGTTTCTCATGGAGAAAATAAACCCTAATAGAGAAAAGTATGAAAGTGTCGAATGAAAATTGGGAGAAGACCTAGGTCAAGATCTCTTCTGCTTTTATATCTAATCCTAATTAATGTAAAATATATTTTTAAAACTAAATAATATCTTTTCCTATTTGTAAATAAAATAAAAGTTTAATCAAAATTAATAAAACATTGCGTGCTGGTTTCTTGGAGAAGTGGAAACCACCCCAAATTACTAAACCTGGTGCCAAACTTGGGCTAGGCCAAGTTTGGTGCCACTCCTTCCGCTTGCAATTCTCAATTGTTTCTTCATCCTGGTGCCAAACTTGGATTTTCCAAGTTTGGCGCCACCAAGGCAGTACGCATGGGAAGCTTTGTGATGATCATGGCACCAAACTTGGAGAATCCCAAGTTTGGCGCCACCAACGCCATGTGATTTGGAAAAAAAGTGTATACTATTATATATCATTGGAAATCTCTAGAAGTTAGCTTTTGAATACAACTAAAATCACGTCAATTGGTTCTGTGTAGCTCACGTTATGTTTGTTACAGTGCAAGAAGGTCAGGGTTGACAGCATCATCCACTTTCTTCCTCTTCTTCTATAACATTTTATCAAATCCATCTGAATGCTACCTGAAATAAACAAAAGCGCACAAAACTCAAAGTAGCATTCATAGTGACTAAAAAGTATTTAAATTTTGATTAAACTTAATAATTCAAATGCAAATTCACTAGGAAAAGGTAGGATAGATGCTCACGCATCAGTAGGTATTTACGGGTTGGAGAATAAACTGTAAAGCTATATAACTTTAAACACTTAAAATCAAGAACAAACAAACCGTCCATCAATCACTCATCATGAAAATAATATATTAAGATTAATTTCTCTAAACCCTGCCTCTTATTGCTGCTCCCAAATCCAGCTGCCCCAAAAGCTTTCTATTACACTTTTAAAACTTAAGAAGCATAGCTGGCCGAACCTTCAGCAGCTAAATAAGAAAGGGTTTCTCATATTAACCATGCTGAAAGTTGAGGTTTCTTGGCTCGCAAGTCTCCTAAGCAAGAGATCTAAGAAGAAACATAAAAAAAAACACATAGAAGGATTACTATACTAATCCTTAATTTTTTGAGAAATCCTTCATCAGTGGTTGTGAATGACCGATTTTTCTCAATCTTTATAAGCATGGTTCTCATAACCGAATTGAACAAGGGGGAAGAGCAGTCACCAGACTTGATTTTGTCCCAAGAAAATTGACATGGATATGAAGAGGAAGAAGTGAAGATCACTTTAATTGGAGTTTTGGTGAGGAAGAAATCAAGCTTTGAAGATCAAGTGTTCATGGAGTTTCTCTCTTTTTTTTCTTTCTTGTTTTCGGTTTTATGGGAGAGAAATGAGCAGCTTGAAGGTGTCATTTGGGGAGGGAATTTCATGGCTTAAGGTGCTTAGTCACCTTAAGCTGCTGAAAAAATATCTCAGAAAGATAATTACTAAAACTAGATGTATTAGGACACAAACAATACCACATCTAGAGATAAATATTTGAGCTATTAGTATACATAACACTAATACATGATAAGAATGAGAATAAAAGGTATATGATAAAGCATTAGCATAGCTAAAGTCATCAGAGGTGCTGGCATTAACCTGCAACAGCAGACTTTGAGCTCGGTTATTATATTACTAAACTTATCTCATGTTTTAACTGAAGTAGATCAAATAATAATATAATAATACTCAAGAAGGTCAAATAATAATATAATAATATTATATTATTGTTATTATTTCTTTTCTTTCATGATTTGAGTCTAGCTTGTTAAACTGAGACTAACCACAAAAATTAGAATTTTGAAATTTCTAGCCGAAGTGGCTCAAAAACTAGGTTTTTTATGTTTGACTCGACAAGCTTAGCTCAGTAAAGGTGCTTGCTTGATGATAATGCAGTGATGATGTAAATTGAAGTGCTTGATGATGCAGCAGAGGTGCTTGCTTCACAAAACTTTTGAAAAACCTCCATTGCTTTAGGAAAAAGTCCTATATCTCTGAAAACTAGGTCGTTACAAGCAATGACAGCGCATGGCAGTGACGAGAACAAAGTCTTCTTCTCCGTCACGTACTTCCTTCTCCTCTGCATGTAACACCCTTACTGTCAGAATGTCACACTTCCGACTGCGCCTCTCTAATAGTGAGAATGTTACGACGACTTCCATATATTTAGTAATAAGATATGAGCCTTTAACTCCAAGTCGTGTCATCGTTTTGTTTGAAAAATTGGAAAATACTTTTTTTAATCAAACATTCATATATAACCAAATTCAATCACAATCCTCATACTTCGTAAATAAGTAACTTATAAATAGTATAAGCATACATATCATTACAACTCCTATCCGTCTTACGAAATATAATAATAAAGACGAGAAAAAACTATAATATATACAATGATATACAACATAATCAGATGTACAGAAGGAACTCCTTAAACTCTTCATCCGTCCTGAAAAGAAAAATCTGCAGGGGGTGAGAACATCGTCTTCGCTGGTTCTCAGTAGATGATTTTTAAGAATTGTCATAATAGGATACGTATAAGAAAATAATTGATTTCAATTGTAGTGATTATCGCTTGTTAACATTAATAAAGAATTATCCAAAAATTCAAAGTTCACTTCCTTAGTTAAAAGAATTTCAAAACTCAATTAATAAATCATATCATAATCAATTTCTGCCTCTGACCCGACATATAATCAAATTTCGTTACGGCCTCTGCCCCAAATCAAATCAACTTGGCTTTCGGTGCAATTCAAGTCAAAACACGGCCTTTAGCCCAACTCAAATCAAATCACCATCAATATTTAGTCTCAAAACAGATTTAATCACTAGCATCAAACGGTACAAGGCAATACACTTAGAGAATAATTTCAACCAATACCACATTAGGAACAACCCTCGGCATCACCACCGCTAGTATAATAGATCTCTCAGTTGTTCAAGCACAGACAAAATAGTACAAGGAAAACACAAATAGAGAAAATAGTTACAGCAATTAGTTCAGTTAGCATGTATATACAATTATTCAAGAAGGAAAGCCAAATATAATATGCACACCTAAACAAATACACATAATAAGCTCATCTATTGTTATATAGCAAAACCCGACATATTCGGTAACTAATTCTGAACAGTCCCTCGGTGCGCGCATCCCCAAAGCTCGAATTTATATTCATTGATCAATATCTATTGGGAGAATCATCTGAGAAGGTATAAGTGCTTGGCCACTGATGAGAGCTTTGGTGTCGGTAAAGAATTTTACAAAAATAGTTACATTGCAAGTATAGTTCTAAACCAACAATGAATCCTCAAATCAAATTTAATATGGTTGTCACTAGTTCAACCCCAATAAAATAACCGAGAGTATTAATCCCGGGTTGTTCTCCCTAGAAATTGCAATAAAGTGCTCAATTATTGGCTACGAAAGTATATTTTGGGGTTTTTGAAATAAGGAACAAGAAATGTAAATTGCAAAAGAAATAAGCTACCTACTAAGAAAGCTCTTGGCAAGGAATGAGAATTGGAAGTCATATCCTCATTATCATCATCAATTGTGACAAGAATTATCCATTGCTCCACTTAGTTAACCTCTAACTATGAAGGAAAGTCAAGTGGATGGAATTGGTTCTTGTCCACAAGTCCTAGTCAAATCATAGTGAAAGACTAGCTTTAGTGGCATTCAAGTTAACTAGCAACTTCCAATTGACAATCAACAAAAAAATTTGATAACTCAAGAGTCTTTAACTACTCAACCCAAACTAAGAGGAGAGAAATCTAGCTCATTACTAAAAGAAATATTTCATCAAACACCTAGTGGGCATAAACATAAAGCATGGTAAATTTCAAGAAATAATAAAAGCTATAACTATCAAAAGCAAGAAACCAACAATAGCAAGTAAAGTAAGCACCAGAAGACATGGACATATAAAATTGCATTCAAAAGGGAATGGATAACAATAAAAGAGTTCATAAACTAAATTGACAAAATAAGAAAATTAACAAGAGAAGTAGAATGAACTGAAGTGCTAGAACAATAAAAATGTAAAGGAAAACTAAATTGAAGGAAGATTGAAATCTAGATCTAAGAAGAAATGGAGATGAGAACCCTAAAATCTAGAGAGAGGAGAGAGCCTCTCTCTAGAACTCTACGTCTAAAATATCATAAAAACTAAAACAAACACTACTTAGTTCATCTCCCCTCAATCCTTGGGTTCAATAGCATCGAAATGAGTTGGATTGGGCCCAAAATGAGCTAGAAATCGCTGGCCACGAGTTGCTTAAAATGGCCCACGCTGATCCTGCAATGTGTGCACGTAGAACGACGTGTACGCATCACCAAACGTCCTGGCAACTATAGCAAATTGCATATCATTTTGAAGCCCCAGATATTAGATATCTAATGCAACTAGAACCGCTTCATTTGGATATTTGTAGCTCAAGTTATGATCGATTAAGTACAAAGAGGTCAGAATTGAAAACTTTGCAATTCCTTCATTTCTTCGCGAGTTCTCCATTTTCACATGCTTTTTCTTCAGTCCCTCAATCCAATCGTTGCCTTCTAAACCTGAAATCAGTTAACAAACATATCAAGGCATCAAATAAAATTAAAGTGAATTAAATTTATCAATTTTTGGGCCTAAAAAGTATGTTTTCACTCTTAAGCACAATTAAAGAAGAATTTACAAAACCATGCTATTTTAGTGAATAAATGTGGGAAAAGCTGGTAAATTCCCTTGAATTCAACATAAGATAAACCACAAAATTGGGGTTTATCAGTCACATCTTGCGATAGAGAGTCAACAAATTATCTCAATTCCATCTTGGAGCAAGCAGGACAAAACCACAATCCTTGCATTTACCCAGGAAGCTCAAATACCAACTAGGAGTAAGCAGGACAAAATCACAACCCTAGCATCTACCCTAGAAGCTCAAATACTAACCGGGAGAAAGCGGAGCGAAACCACAATCTTTGCATCTACCTCGGAAGCTCATATACCGACCAGGAGCAAGCGGGACAAAACCACAATCGTTGCATCTACCCTGGAAGCTCAAATTTCAAAAATCTCTTTTAAAAAGAAAGTTAAACCCATTCCTCTTTCAATAATCCATTTGAAATTCCCAAAAGCATAACACTTAGATTTAAATCAATTGCATAAAACTTACTTTCAACTTTATTCTCAAGTTTTATAACTTCCCAAAAGACCCAAAAATCATCTCTCTTCACCAATCAAATTCAACTTCTGTAAATTCACTAAAACTCGTTAAAATGTAACTCTTTAATCAAACTCAAAACATAAGTCTTTTCATATTAAATTGAATTC
Organism: Arachis duranensis; assembly: GCF_000817695.3. Taxonomy (NCBI): domain Eukaryota; kingdom Viridiplantae; phylum Streptophyta; class Magnoliopsida; order Fabales; family Fabaceae; genus Arachis; species Arachis duranensis. The sequence continues at coordinate 1,820,029 of NW_026264911.1, read as the reverse complement.
AAAACATAATTCTTTTCTTAGTAAATCAAACTCAAAACGTAATTCTTCTCTAAATAAATTTAACTCAAAATAGTATAATTCTTTTCTTAATAAATCAAACTCAAAACAAAACCCTTTTTGTAATAAATAAAACTCAAATCATAATTCTTTTCTCAATATATCAAACTCAAAACAAAATTCTTTTCTCAATAAATTAAATTTAAAACATAATACTTTTCTTAATAAATCAAACTAAAAACATAATTCCTTTCTCAATAAATCAAACTGAAAACATGTTTCGTAATAAATCAAAATCAAATAATATGATTTTTAAATCAATTTTTCTTTTAAATAATGCTTCAAAGAAGCTGGTGGCACAAGACGCAATGGCGACCATGGCCTTCCTTTTGGCAAGCATAAATCACAGGGATGGTGGCCTCTTTTCCTCTCGGCGCTGCCCTCTGCCTCGGTTCTAGTAAGCACGACGATGATGATGACCAGACAGTGACTGCATGGCGATGGCAGTAGCAGAAGCAATGCGACGACCTTGACCAGACGCGGTGCATGACGATGATAGAACGTAGCTTCGACGGTGGCAAAAATGGTGAGGAATGGCGATGTGAACGAGGACAGTTTTGCTTTTTCGCAAGCTCTTTCCTCTTGATGGAACAGCGGCGGATGTGGTGTGTAACACCCTAATTACCCTAAGCCTTACTTCATGCTGTAAAGCAAAGGTTAATCAAAAGTTACGACAATTCTAAGGCTTATACAATAATATATATAGAAGGAAATAATAATTCTAGAAGCTTGATGAAGATATAAGCTCAAAACCAGAGTTACAAAAGCGCAAATGTTCACACGAAACTAAAAGCATAAAGGTACAAGATAAATCTACGAAATATCAAGACATATATAGATATATAAGAGTATATTAGACATAGAGAACTAGCCACAGCCCGCGGAGTTTAAGCCGACTAGTATATACCGACATACAGAGTTTTGAAAGTAAAACAATTTATACAAAATATCTCTCTCAAAGTAAGCCTCTAAGGCAATATAAATACAAAAGTGAGAGAACTAAATCAAAATAACCAAAAGATTCCAAAACATGATACAGGTCCTCTGCTCTGTCACCATTAAGCAACTCACCCAGGTGGGTTGCGACCTGCATATGAAAAACAACAACAAAGTAAGGAATGAGAACCGGAGGTTCTCAATATGGTAACAATGCCCAATAATATAAGATATAAGAATCTTGGACGCCAGAGGCAATCCTAGAGCTTCATATCAATCATGGGATTCAAGCTTAAAGCATAACTAAAATTTAAGACCATAACTTTAAAACCATGGTAAAAAGGGGTAATCTAACTTAGGGAATTTCTAAACTAACATTCACACCGCTGTCCCACAGCCTTTGCTAGACTAACTGCCATGCGATCCCATCGCCACCGCCTACCGAGCCTCCTCAATCTTAGTAGAAAGCACAAATAATTACATACAAGTAATACACAAGAAATAATCAAGTATAGCAAGTAAATCAAGAAGCAATTAGGCATGTTATACAATTAGGCATAGTATGCAAGTAGACAAAGCAAGCAACCACATAGAAAATGAACATGATGAATGCCTGCCCTATTGGCTGTGATATCACATCATCGGTTCAACTACCAATCTGCCACATCCCTATGGAGATGTTGTCTTTCGGTCCCAAAATGCAAACCCCCGAGATATCGTGCCCAGAACATGGTCTAGGATATAGTGCCTGCAAACTCTACTGATTCCAAAAGGAAGCGAGCAAGATACTCTTGCCACGGACCTCACATCTTAATGTAAGCGGGACTAACCACCATCCTTACGCTGCCGCCGCGACCTCGACAGGCAGGATTATCCTTCCGTCCCTGCCAGGCGCATAGCGTCTCAATAGTCTAAGTATAAAATAGTAATTCAGTAGTTTTCAGAAATCATTTTTATTATTCAGTCCACTCCGAGTTCTAGACTCCTCTCAACCATCATTAATTCTTACTTCCATAGCTAACCATAATCATCATCAACATAATACTCCAACGGTCCACTCGCAAGCTTCAGAAACCTAAGCCTCCGTATTCTAAGCTTTCTTTTAGAAAATTACTAACTAAACTTACCTAAAGCACTTTCTAGTTTTTGACATGTAAAAACAAGCTAAAGAATCTTAGAGAAGTGCTACGAGAGTTTACAAGCTTGCCGGGAAGGTAAAACAGTTAGAACAAGGTTTTCATTGAAAAATAGGGCAGTGTATATACGCATAGGGTTGTGCGTATGCGCTCCTAGAAGAATTTTCACAAAGTGTGCGTATGTATAGAGGTGTGCATACGCACAGAAGATAAAAGTTTTCATTTTAAATGCACGCATAGATACGTGTAAACGCCCTCAACAGAATGCACTTTTCATCGTGTGCGTGTGCACGATGTTGTGCGTATGCACGTTTTCTAAAAATCACAAGGAGTGCGTACGCACAAGGTTATATATAGGCAGAAATCAAAATGTATCCAATGTTCAGAGCACGCGCATAGAAGTGTGCATGTGCACAAAAACCAGAAATCATAAATTTTGCAACATCACAGAATTCAAATTTTTGACACTAACTTCCAACGATCATATATTTCTCTACAAAATTCAGGTTTATACAAAATCTATACTATTTTAAAGTTCTTTGAATTATCTTTAATTTGATACAAGATTCACTTAATTTTAAAAATCGTAGCTCAAGATATGATCTATCAAAGTTCACCAAGAACTAGTTTTTACCAAAAGTTCACTAAGTTCTCAAAACTTCAAAATTCACAATCAAACGAATTCAAAGCCGATTTAATTTCACCATATAACATTACCAAATGCTATACTTTACCTCTTCATCACAATTCAACAAATTCAACATCTATATGAATCAATTCCTCCTCCATAAACTCAACAATTTCACAATTTGTATATCAATATTCCAATATCAACAACTTTACATAATCTCACTACTCATAAGCATCGCTTATCCTATCTCAACATCAACAAACATAATATTTCATTATCCTCCCACACAATTATCATTGTTCCACCCAACTTCATAATTCAACATCATCATCCACCATAATCATCACAAACATCAAAATTATCATACATCACAATTATCAACAATCAATTTCAACCCAATCCTATGGTCTACTAGCCTAAGCGTCCAGAAATATTACATATTACATAGAGAAAACTGAAACCGTACCTTGGCCGATTCTCAATATGCACAAAACACCACTTTGAGTCCAAACAAGCTTTCAATCACCAACAAATCACCAATCTCACCTTCAAAGCTCCAAATCAACTCCAACAATTGCAAGAACTCAACTAAAGCCATATCAATTACCATAAATCAACATAGAGTTACCAAATCACAATTCACAAGACAAAGAGTTTTCTTACCTTTCCTGATGGTATTTGGGGCACAAACTACCAATAGCTCAACCTTAAATACCACATAATCAATCAAAACACAAAAATTCACTCAAAATCAAAACCTAAATTTTTGAATTTCTTAGGACAAAGGAAAGAAGAAAAAATTTCAAAATCTTACCTACACAAGTTAGATAAAACTAACGAGCTCGGCGAGAGATTCGTGTAACCGCTGACAGCACGCGAATCGGAGCACAGTAGCTCGAGTTATGGCCACCGGAAGTTATATGTGAAGAGTGCTTTTCTCTCTTCTCCTCTCTTCTTACTTGCCGCTGCTATGGCTGTGTTTAATGATGAATGAGGCTGAATGGCCTTCATTAATGAACTTATATATGTTGGGCTTTGTCCCAACTTAGGCCCAGTCTAACCCATTAACGTTTTTTGCCCGTTTGATCCAACCTTGGATAAAACCTTTAATATTAGTGCTTAGATTTCAATTCTAAATGTTTTCCTAAAGTTTTCTACTATTTTTATTATTCTCGCACAGTACCAGATAGATTTAAGCCAGTATTGCCGATTAATTTACTAGTATGCATTTTTACGTAAGAAAATTACATTTTCCAACTCAGAAAAATCTACTGAGTGCAATTATCATATTTATATTTTCTAATTAATATTCTAAAATTTTGGAACCTATTTTGGGACCATTAATCTATTACTATTTTATGTTAATTAATCGGTTAATTATTTCTGGTTGTTACATTCTCCCTACCAAATAAGAAATTTTGCCCTCAAAATTTAGTTTACCCATCATCTTCATTAAATGCTCTCTTAACTTAAACCTACCTCTCACCATTCATCTTTCCATTCCTCCATGTCAGCTTAAATTCCTAGCTACATCCTTTATTCTGATTTATAACGCCCTATTTTAACCGAATTCAAGCCTATGTTGTACTCATCCTTCTTACTCGTAGATTCCTTCAATTCAAATTCAATACTACATCAGTATTTCAACTCAATATTCCAAATCCATCTCTTAAATAAATCATTTCCCATTTCAATCTAAACCCAAAGTCACTATGATCAATTATCGCAATCCTTATCTTCCAAACTCGACAATTACAGTCACTTATCACCCAAATCTAGTTTATTCACCTACCCTCATGTCCACAACCTATCCCAAATCATTCTAATCTTATAGCCACAATCAAACTTAGTCTCTAGGTAATCATTATTTACATTAACCCAGCAAACTCTTCCAGTATTCAAGACTAAAATATTTTCAGTCACCATTCTACTACTTCTATTCACAATTATCGTGTACTATTGCATTCCACAAGCTTCTGATGTGCCACTCTGATTTTTTTTCTACCACTAATTAATTAACTAATCCAATTATTCAATCAAGTCATATATCATTATCAGATTACAAAACCTAGTCTTACTTTTGAACTTCCTCAACTTGATCCAAATAGGATTTTACGCTCATCCTAAGAGTAAGTCATAACTTAGGGCCTTATAGCATTCCTATGCCTAATTCAAAGTCTCATTAAATCCTCAATCTCAATACTTGTATAACCTAGGACCTCAATAACAACTAGAGTATCTATTCCGGTTATTCATCTTTACTTTAAGTGCAATACTGCAACTCAACATACTAAACAACCAATGAATTTTCACTTATCATAACTAAATCAAATTCCACTCAATGTCAAACCCAATCAAAATTCAAGCCTAAATTCATACCCACTTATTTTTCTCCGTTTCTATATACCTCTACACTTAAATAATTCACTAGGTACCAAATGTTATATTGGAACGCACTCTAACATTTCCCACGAAACGTCACCGTAGATTCCAACTGGTTCATGGGGTTCCAGCAACACCAACATTAGCTCTGTAGTTAATCTTTCTTTCAAAATTTTCCCCATAATTGACATCTGTACCAACGAGATATCCTTGTGCGGGAATTCATTCATAGGTAACGCCATTTACAAAAACAAGGCTTCATAATTTCTCGTGCATGCTTACAAGTTTTGTCATCTGTGTTCATATTTCGTGTCCTAAGGAAACTAATGTATCGATGGTTGTGTCTAAGGATTGCATGCAATGTCGAAATGAGTTCAAGTTATCTGTAGGGATACTAAACTTAAAAGAAAGCAAACAATTTCAAATGGTATCCATAAGAAATTGAAAAGATATACTGGGTTGTGATCAGACAAGGTTGTAGAAAATAAGGAAATGCACTAGAAAGAGAATTAGAGTGCACCTCAAGGAAGAAATTTTAAATTAATAATTTTTGGTGGAAACACTAAAGCACATTAAATCAAAATATGTCTCTGTTGATGATTAAAACAAAAATCACAAGTCCATAAATATAGATGATTTATCTCAACAGTAATCTCCCTCACACTTTATTGGGTCAAAGCAGGTTTAGGCTCATGTCAAGGGGTACTAATTTCGGGCGAGGATACATGTGAGCAAATGATAGGATTAGGGAATATTCAAATTAATTATCTAAAATGATCGTGGAAAAAGTACTTCACTTTGGGTTATAAAAGAAAGACATATCGGCTCTCACGCATTCATTAGTAATCTCTCTCGTATTAGGACTCCCATTGCCATCCTCCTTCACCCTTATTTGATGGTAATTGGATCTTAAATTAATTATTGGAAAACAATCCATCTCCTTGCAACTGATCCATTAAGTCATCTATCCTCAATACTTGTTTTTCACAGTCAATTTGTTCAACCGTCGATAATCCATGCAGAGTCGCATTCACCTCCAAAAGTATATAACCCTCAGCTACAACTGTATTTTTGGAAAATTAGATTTCCAACACACATAATAATAACTCACGTGAGTGAGGTCGATCCCACAGGGATTGAAGGATTGAGCAATTTTAGTTTAGTGGTTAATTTAGTCAAGCAGACAGAAGTTGATTTGAGTGATTTGTATCTGACAGAAGCTAAATTGGATGAAATATAAAGGGAGTGCGAAAATTGACAAGAATTTAAAGTGAAGAAGAATTAAAGAGTTGAATCTTAAAGAACAAGTAAAGTAAATGACAGTGACTTAGATCGCAAGAAATGTAAATTGCTTGAATCATAAAGGGGTCAGGGAGCTGAGAATGCAGAATTTAAACAAAAGACAGTAAACAGCAATTAGCAGAAGAATAGAAGATGACTTGAATTGAAACAGATCTCAAACAGAAGAGTAAAATTGCTTGAAGAAGCAAACAGCAAATAAACCAAACTTAGATTGCAGACTCTCACTAAGAGAGTAAAGATCTCAAGGGTTGATAAACCCATATTTTACGGTTTATCTTGTGCTTAATTGAGTGGATTTTATCAACTCTTCACCCACTTATTCATACTATTTGCATGGTTTTGTATTTGCCTTCCTAATTATGTGCTTTGATTGAAAACATGCTTCTTTGACTTTAATTTTATTAATATTAATTCTCCTTTTATACCCTTAGATGCCTTGATATGTGTGTTAAGTGTTTTCAGAGATTACATGGCAAGAATGGCTCAGAGGATGGAAAGGAAGCATGCAAAAGTGGAAAGAATACAAGAAGTTGGAGAAACTGCTAAGCTGTCCAACCTTACCTCTTCGCACTCAAACAGTGATAACTTTAGCTACAGAGATCCAAACGACGCGTTTCCAGTTGCGTTGGAAAGCTAACATCCTGGGCTTCGATTTGATATATAATATGCTATAGTGGCCCTGACGCTAGGCGACGCGACCGCGTGCTCCATGCGGCCGCGTCGCAAGTGACGGAAATCAGCGAAGTTAAATTCGCAACCAGCGAATTCTGGGCTGTTTCTGACCCAGTTCTCGGCCCAGAAAACACAGATTAGAGGCTATAAAGTGGGGGAATGCATCCATTCATTATCATGCACTCATAATTCACTTTTTATTATTTTAGATGTAGTTTTTAGAGAGAGAGGTTCTCTCCTCTCTCTTAGGATTAGGATTTAGGACTTCTCTTAGTTTTAGGAGTAACTTTCGATCCAGGTTTAATATTCCTTTTACTTTTTATTTCTCCTTTACTTTCAGATACTCTTAGGCTTTTATTTGTATTTGATTTATATTGCCCAATTGGCTTGTGAACTTTTCCATGTTAGATTTTGCTACTTTGAATGTATTTTATTTGAGGTATTCTCAGATTTATTTCTGCCTTGCTTTATTTATATTGGTGCTTTTTAATTTAGATATTTTATTCCTTTTGGCTTTTGTTAAATAATTGGTGACTCTTGAGTTATCAAACTCATTGTTAGTTGAGAATTAGAATTAATTCATCTACTTAACTTACCTTCATAGTTAGAGGTTAACAAAGTGGGAGAAAAATCCAATTCTCATTACAATTGATAAGGATAACCAGGATAGGATCTCCAGTTCCCATATCTTGCCAAGAGTTTATTTTACAATTATTTATTTATTTTTATTGCTTTAAAAATATATCTGTGCCCACTGCCCAACTAACCTTTTACCTTAATCCAAAACCCCAAACACACTTTTTCATAACCAATAATAAGAACATACCTCCCTGCAATTCCTTGAGAAGACGACCCGAGGTTTAAATAC
>NW_026264911.1:1809594-1811327 GCF_000817695.3 Arachis duranensis | reverse complement strand
GGATCGATTTCAGGCAACCACTCAACAACTGGGGCAAGTATTAATTCAATGGGCTTTTAGACGCTTAAATACACAAGGATCAGCCACAGCCCCATGTGGACAGTCTAGTGAAGAGCGTAGCGTGAAGGAGATACCAGAAACCCCAGTGAACAAGACAGAGAATGAATTCGTACTAGAACAAGTAGAAGAAGCTGTCATTGTTCAAGAAGAAGAAGAAGTGGTTGAAGACTTAGGAGATGCAGAACCTCCATGGGAAAGTCTAGACATCGAGCCTCCTTCCAAGACGGTTGAAATTGATGCTGAGGTGGGTGTACAACTTCCAATGCATATCACAGTTGAAGACTTGGAAGAAGTTGATCAAGAGATGGAGATTCAAGAAGAAGAAGCACAACCTCCCATGCCCTTGGAAAGCAATGAAAAGGAGATTGAATTGAAAGAGAGCTACCAAGAGGAATAGGTTGAAATTGAAGAAGTTTGCAAAGAGGTGGTAATTATCAGAGAAGAGCACAAGGGAGTGGAGCTTGCAATTTCATTAAAGATACCTCCCCATAAGTCGCCATCATCCTTCACAACATTCAAGTGGGTAAAATTCATATCCCATAGCTTTCTAACCCCACTTGAATATGGGCTACTGGAGACGGATGGTCAACTTAGAGCTCTTTGCGGCATTAAGAGCATGAGGAAGATGGTCAGTGGTAAGAATTGTCCTGCAAGGTTCATCATGGTTGGAAGCTTTAAGTCTAAACGTAAAGGTTGGTATAAAGCTCAACTGAATGGGTCTAGGAAGTTGTTTGGCCGCTTACGTGAGAATTCAGACTGCTTGCCACCCGGATGGAACAATATTGCTCAACCAAAAGATGGGTGCAAGGGAAAGGTCTGGGACCCCGGAATCCATTCTACCAATCACCACTCTTGTGGCCTTGTCACTTGCTTTAACTTGCTTGAAGGCTTTCTGCGCCTTGTTTGGGATCCCGGAGGCTATTGGAAGTACAAACATTGGTGGGGATTCCTGGATCAATACAAGCACAAGCCACCCTAGCAGGAAGCTCATCAAATGTCCAACTTAAGGACTATAACTAAAAGTGCTAGGTGGGAGACATCCCACCATGGTATGATCGTTTATTTTTCATTTTTATTTAGTTTTATTTGCTTTTGAGTTTTATTTTATTTTATTGAACCTGGAATCATGCATAGCATTCACATTAAGCATTGCATTTGCATCTGCATATTGCATAAAAAAAAAGCGAGCACGCGACGTGACCGCATCAGCGACGCGTCCGCGTCGCAAGGAGATGAGAGAATAATAAAGTGAACAGAGAGTTACAGAGGAGCAGGGCTGGAGGCGCGCTATTAGCACAAATTGACTCCACGCGAATGCGTCGATGACGCGTCCGCGTCATTTGGAAAAATAGCCTCCCACGCGACCGCGTCACCCACGCGGCCGCGTGACCTGAAATCGGCGTAAAAAAGGGTGTATGGCCGAAAGTTGAGCTGGAATTGGGCTGGACCCGTGCTAGCAGCACAAGCCCTGCCACGCGAACGCGTCACCCACGCGTCCGCGTCATATTGGAAATAAGGCCACCCGCGCGATCGCGTCGACCACGCGACCGCGTCACCCTGGATTTTGGCAATACCAAGTTTCGAACAGAGAGTTGTGCGGCCGCGAGGCTGCACTTGTGCCACTAGCACAAATCGAGTCACGCGATCGCGTGCCCCATGCGTCCGCGTCTCCA
>NW_026264911.1:1808693-1809382 GCF_000817695.3 Arachis duranensis | reverse complement strand
ATATTACTTTTGCATTGACATGAATTTATATTATCTCTCCTTACCCACACTCTCTTCCCTATTGTTGCAACTTTTTGCACTGTTGATTTGCCATGTCCTTCTATTATTTTCTCACTTGCATGTTGTAGCTACCATGTAATTGAGACCCTTATTTTTGGCATTAACCAACCCCTATTTTATTTGTTTTCTATCTTTGCTTTGGGTTACTTTCCTTCCCTTTTTCTTTCAGGATGGCCACCAGGAAGAGACCAGAAGACGTTTACATGGGAGAGACAAACAAGTTCCTACGCACATTCCTTGATGAGAAAAGCATCAGTTGGAGCCACCCGTCCACCTGCACATCTCAGCATGCACCGAGGACGGTGCAATCTTTAAGTGTGGGGAGGTCGATACCGATCTCCATGGGTTAGTACTTTCTTGTCTCAAACACCAATGTTTAAATTTTCTTTGTAGATTAGTTGTTGCATTTGCATGTTTAATTGTTTTTGTGCATATTTTTACTACTTGGGTTAAAGTAATATTTTCTTTTTCAAGAACATTTTTTATAGTATTTCACTAATTTGAATAAAACTTTTTGAAGAACTTGTATGAAAGAAATATTATTTTGGAACATGGTTTAAAGCTCGAACACACAAAACCAGTGAGATTTTGAGCCTATTTGATTGGTTGCATTTTATCAACCAATATTT
>NW_026264911.1:1808051-1808623 GCF_000817695.3 Arachis duranensis | reverse complement strand
TAAAATTGTGATCTTTGTCTTGCTTAATTCTATATTTCCATTGTTTAATGTATGCATACACTTATATGATTGAGGCCTTGTCTCACTGAGCTTACATACCCATATGGCCTTAACCTTTTCATTATCTATTGCAAACCAATTTTGAGCCTATTTTACCACTTTATTCTTTACTTTAAAGGGGACAAAATGCCCCAAAGTAAGTGAAAGCAATGCATATGAGTTACACTTGAAATTAGAATGCATGAATATATGGAAAACATGGTTAATGGATGGTTAGATATTGTGTTATGATTACATGGATTGTTTAAGTTAGGTGGAAAAGTTTAAGTTAATTAAGGATTCAGATTTTAGTCCACTTGGCCAAATACAATCCTACCTTTCCCATTACAACCCTTAAAAGACCTCTTGATATGTGTATTTGTGCATTAAATTTATGTTGATTATTAGATGAAGAGCAAGCCTTAGAAAGCAAGGTTAGTAGAGAATTGAGAGATCGAACCTTAAACACCTGAGTGATTAGGGTGCATACACTTCCAGTGAGGGTTCGATGCTCGATTCCTTGTTCCCTGCTT
>NW_026264911.1:1782275-1807768 GCF_000817695.3 Arachis duranensis | reverse complement strand
TATTGTTTAAGTGTGGGGAGGTTGATAAACCCATATTTTACGGTTTATCTTGTGCTTAATTGAGTGGATTTTATCAACTCTTCACCCACTTATTCATACTATTTACATGGTTTTGTATTTGCCTTCCTAATTATGTGCTTTGATTGAAAACATGCTTCTTTGACTTTAATTTTATTAATATTAATTCTCCTTTTATACCATTAGATGCCTTGATATGTGTGTTAAGTGTTTTCAGAGATTACAAGGCAGGAATGGCTCAGAGGATAGAAAGGAAGCATGCAAAAGTGGAAGGAATACAAGAAGTTGGAGAAACTGCTAAGCTGTCCAGCCTGACCTCTCCGCACACAAACAGCGATAACTTTAGCTACAGAGGTCCAAACGACGCGGTTCCAGTTGCGTTGGAAAGCTAACGTCCGAGGCTTCGATTTGATATATAATATACCATAGTGGCCCTGACGCTAGGCGACGCGACCGCGTGCTCCATGCGGCCGCGTCGCAAGTGACAGAAATCAGCGAAGTTAAATTCGCAACCAGCGAATTCTGGGCTGTTTCTGACCTAGTTCTCGGCCCAGAAAACACAGATTAGAGGCGATAAAGTGGGGGAATGTATCCATTCATTATCATGCACTCATAATTCACTTTTTATTATTTTAGATGTAGTTTTTAGTGAGAGAGGTTCTCTCCTCTCTCTTAGGATTAGGATTTAGGACTTCTCTTAGTTTTAGGAGTAACTTTCGATCCAGGTTTAATATTCCTTTTACTTTTTATTTCTCCTTTACTTTCAGATACTCTTAGGCTTTTATTTGTATCTGATTTATATTGCCCAATTGGCTTGTGAACTTTTCCATGTTAGATTTTGCTACTTTGAATGTATTTTATTTGAGGTATTCTCAGATTTAATTCTGCCTTGCTTTATTTATATTGGTGCTTTTTAATTTAGATATTTTCTTCCTTTTGGCTTTGGTTAAATAATTGGTGACTCTTGAGTTATCAAACTCATTGTTAGTTGAGAATTAGAATTAATTCATCTACTTAACTTACCTTCATAGTTAGAGGTTAACAAAGTGGGAGAAAAATCCAATTCTCATTACAATTGATAAGGATAACCAGGATAGGACCTCCAGTTCCCATATCTTGCCAAGAGTTTATTTTATAGTTATTTATTTATTTTTATTGCTTTAAAAATATATCTGTGCCCACTGCCCAACTAACCTTTTACCTTAATCCAAAACCCCAAACACACTTTTTCATAACCAATAATAAGAACATACCTCCCTGCAATTTCTTGAGAAGACGACCCGAGGTTTAAATACTCGGTTATCAATTTTAAAGGGGTTTGTTACTTGTGACAACCAAAACGTTTGTACGAAGGGATTTCTGTCGGTTTAGAGACTATTTTTTGAAATTCTTTACTGGCAAAAATCCTAACGTCAGGGGTCAAGAGACTTGTGATGCCATGGCATCTTGGCCAGTTTCACTGACCTTTTCTTTACTGTTTTAGGGTAGTTTCATGCATTTTCTTAGTAAATAAGCAAGTTTTGGATGAAAATACACTTACACCTTGATTCAAGCAAACATTGTGAACTTTACATGATTTCATGAGAATTAGGCAAGAATTGAATGATATAATTGATGATGCATAATCTCATGACTTGGTACAGAGCTTTGATGCACTTTAATTGCTTGATTTCAGGACAAAGGAAGCAAGAAGGAGCCACGTTACTTGTCACGTTAAGCTAATTAATGTAACCACTAACGTGGAATGGGGACAAGCTTGTAGCGTTAATGGAAAAAGTGATCACCAATAACGCCTTCGACACCATCATAGCCCACGTTAGTTGCCACGTTAAGTACATTAACATGGTAGCTAACGTGGAGGAAAAGAGAAGCTCCAACATTAGTGGTAAAAGTGAATGCCACTAACGTTCCACAAGGCATATTTAGCCACATTAAGAGCCACGTTAATCTAATTAATGTGAACTCTAACGTGGGGGAAGAAAGCAATCGCCAACGTTAGTGACACTCACCTTTGTCATTAACGTTGGACTAAGCCAATGGTGCCCACGTTAGTGGTCACGTTAAGACCACTAACGTGAAGAGTAACGTGGAGCTAAGCATGATGGGCCAACGTTAGTGACACTCACCTTTGTCACTAACGTTGGAGATGGCAATCACCACCATGTTAAGGGTCACATTAATCCAATTAACGTGAACTCTAACGTGGGAAGGAGGGGCGTTTGTAGCGTTAGTGACAAAGGTAAGTGTCACTAACGCTCTCGAAGTTTAGGCATGCCCACGTTAAGGGTCACGTTAGTTACACTAACGTGAACTCTAACGTGGGGAGAAAATCCAAGAGCCAACGTTGTTGAAAAAGGTGAACGCCAATAACGTTTGCGAAGGACCAAGGTGGCAACATTAGTAGTCACGTTAGTGCCACTAACGTTGAATTTAACATGGATCACTAGTGGGTTGGAACGTTAGTGGAAAAGGCGATCGTCACTAACGTTCTCGAACCCACATTCTCACTTAACGTTAACACCACTAACGTCCTAGCTAACGTCCATGCCTAACTCACACTTTTCTACAAGCAAAGCTGAGCCCACTGAAGATTATAACTGCTTCAACTCAAGATCAAAGGCCCATATCCAAGACTTGAAGAACTAACCAGAAGATCAAGAAGAGTAGTATATATAGGAGTTGTTTTGAACTAGAAAGGAGCTGGGCAATTTGGAGAACTACACCTTATAAATTTACTTTTCTGCAGTTTTCTAGTTACAGGAGAGAATGTATTCTTTTCTACCATTTTCAATTTCCAGATCTATGAACAACTAAACCCCCTTTCATTGGGTTAGGGACCTCTGTTGTAATTTGATGGATCAATTATAGTTTACATTCTTCTTCCTCTTTCTTTTCTCTTGATTTACTAGAAAGCTTTCGATCTTAATTCAATTGGTTAGTTGTCTTGGAAGAGAAACTATCCATAATTGGATCTCCTTTGAGCTCTTTTGGAAAAGGGATGAGGAGATCATGCTAGAAATGCTTTCTCATGTTGGACCAAATTGGGGTTTGGACGGATATAGTGACATGTAATTCTCCCAACACTTTGATTTGGAAATACATGTAGTATAATCAGTGACCATGCTTTATCTCTTCCCATGAGCAATTAAATCAAGGAATTGGGCAATTGTTCAAGCTTAGAGAGATTTGGTTGCCAAGAAATTGGGATCCAATCACCTAAGATTGCCAAGGAGATCAATGAATGCATTGATTGAGGAAGAGATGAAAATGAATTTGATCCGGAGAATGCAACATCTCCTAAGCCCAATAAATCCCCCATTTCTGATCTTACCCATTCTCTTTACTTTCTGCCATTTATCTTCATGCTCATTTCCCTAAATCCCCTTTTAAGATTCTGCAATTTACTTTCTGCACTTTACTTTCCCGCTATTTAAATTTTATGCAACTCTCAACTAAATTTCTGCCAGCTCAACTAGCACATCTTTCTAACTAAAATTTCTTGACCAATCAATCCCTGTGGGATTCGACCTCACTCTATTGTAAGTTATTACTTGACGAAAATTTGGTATACTTGCTGAAGGGAAATTTTTTGAGAGACAAGTTTTTATGCATCAAGTTTATGGCGCCGTTGCCGGGGATTGATTTTGTATCGACAATGATTAAGTTGGAAGTTCACTAGATTGATCATTTTGTTTTGATTGTTTATTTTACCTGATCAATTACCTTTAGTTTCAGTTATTCCCTTCCTCATTCCCTCTCCCCTCTTTGTTTTCTTTTTCTTTGTTATTATTTACAATTCTGCTCACTAACCCACTAACTGTTTGATAAATTAGACCACTCATACTAACAGCCACTCTAACAAGAATAATCTCTTCATTTTACTTCTTGCTGTATGCTCTGTTAGTTGTATGACAGGGAGAAGGAGCGGAGCTTCAACTTCCTTTGATTCGGAACCTGAGAGGACATTCCTTAGATTAAGGAGGGAAGCAAGAGGGAAAAGAGTTGTTGGTGCTGAGGAAGAAGAAGAATACTTTGAAACAAACATGGAGGAGAACATGGAAAACAACCATGAAGGAGAAGCTCACAACCATGCCAGATAGCGCCCTGTGAATCATGCTGGGCAAGAGAGAAGAGTTTTAGGCTCTTACATCAATCCAAACCCAGGAAACTATGGAAGCAGTATCCAGAAGCCAACCATACATGCCAATAACTTTGAATTAAAACCCCAGCTCATCACCCTTGTTCAGAACAATTGTTCGTTCGGAGGGAGTGCCCAAGAAGACCCCAATCAACATCTAACTACCTTCCTAAGAATATGTGACACTGTAAAGTCTAATGGTGTTCATTCGGATGTTTATAGATTGCTTTTGTTCCCTTTTTCACTCAAGGACAAAGTATCTAAATGGCTGGAATCTTTCCCGAAGGAAAGTTTTAAAAATTGGGAAGATGTGGTGAATAAATTTTTGGCCAGATTATACGTCCCTCAAAGAATCAACAGGCTGAGAGCTGAGGTACAAACCTTCAGGCAACAAGATGGTGAAACTCTCTATGAGGCTTGTGAGAGGTTTAAGGACTTATCAAGAAGGTGCCCACCAGACATGTTCAATGAATGGGTTCAACTACTCATCTTCTATGAAGGACTTTTCTATGAGTCAAAGAAGGCCGTGGGCCATTCACCAGGGGGCTCTCTAAACAAGAAGAAGACCATTGAAGAGGCCATAGATGTCATTAAGGCTGTAGCTGAGAATGACTACTTATATGCTTCTGAAAGGAGTAACACTCAAGGAGTGATGGAGCTGAACTATATGGATGCACTGCTGGCTCAAAATAAGATGATCACCAAGTAGTTAGCTTACCTTACCAAGAAGGTGGAAGAGAACCAAGTGGCAACAGCCATCACTTCAACACCAGCTCAAGAAGGAGTGAATACAGGAGAAGATGGCGACTGGGAATAAGCTAATTATGTTGGGAACTCACCCAGACAGACCCATGACCCATACTCCAAAACTTACAATTCTGGTTGGAGAAACCACCCTAATTTTGGGTGGGGAAACCAACAAGACCAAGGCCAAGACCATAGACGCTACAACCACAATCCCAACAACAATGCAACTCACCAACACCCCTCACAGAGATCATACCAACACCCACCTAATCACCCTACTCAACTTCCTAACCTCAACCCACCATCACCAACCGAAGATAGACTCTCCAGAATTGAGACTTTACTTGAATACATATGTAAGGAAGTCCAAGACAATAGAGTGTTCAAGGATGAAGTGCGAGCCAATATCCAAAACCAGGGAGACACCATCAAAAGGCTGGAGTCCAAGTGGGGTATCTATCTAAACAATTTCCCAAACCTACTGATAGTTTTCCAAGTGACACAGAGAAGAACCTAAGAGGAGAAGCAAAGAAGGTAAGATGGGAGGAGTGCAAAATGATCACTCTAAGTGATGAGAGGAGTGTGGAAGAAGCATACACACCAACACAACACTTCCAAGATAATCCAAAGGAAAAGTAAGAAGAGAAAAATTAAGAGGAGCTAATGAAAGAGGAGACTCTGAACCCATATGCACCTTTTCCCCAAAGGCTCAAGGGTGGTGTAGCAAGGAGAGTATATTCAAGGTTCCTCGACCTATTTGCATCCCTTCATGTGAACATACCGTTCATTAAGGCCTTGCAGCAGATGCCCTCATACGTCAAGTACATAAAGGAACTACTAACCAAAAAGAGTTCACTGAAGGGTGGGCAAACAATAGTGATGAATAAGGAGTGCAGTGCTCTCATTCAAATAGAGCCACCTACAAAGAAGAAGGACCCAGGGAGTTTTCACATCCCCTGTGCTAAAGGAGAAGCGATGATTGATAAGGGACTCTGTGACCTGGGAGCAAGCATCAACTTATTGCCTCTATCTTTCATGAAAAAGCTCCAAATCAATGAGATAACACCCACGGATGTAATCATCAAACTAGCCGATAAAACTAAAAAATAGTCAGTAGGAGTGGTTGAAAACGTGTTAGTGAAGGTTGGTAACTACTTCCTTCCCACAGACTTTGTTATCTTTGAGATGGAAGAGAATCACATTCATCCCATCATCCTTGGGAGACCATTCTTAGCCACAGCCAGGGCACTTATAGATGTGGAGCGAGGATAACTAATATTGAGGATATATAACAAACAACTCACCTTCAATATCTTAAAACCCTCACAAGAAGCATATCATGATAGCAAAGAGGCAAGGGAAGAGCACAATGAGGGACTAATGGAAGAGACAAACACGGGAGCACAAGCACCACACCTGAGAACCCCTATGGTTGACAAGCAATATGGTTAGAAGGAACAACAGCCAAGTGTAACCCAAGAGGAGCTAGACCCACCAGAATCACATGAGACAAGCAACAAAACCATCCTAAAGGAAGGAACCACAAAGGGAAAAGTAACATCGAGGGAGACAAGGAAAAAGGCCCCAAGAGGATAGAGGAAAAGAAGATCCCTACAGAGGATTTTTCTCTAGGAGATGAAGTGGTCTGCTTATATTTCACCTATCCCACCTCATCTTCCCATCATCCTATCTCAGCTACCTCAAGTGTACACCATCAGCAAAATTTTGTCCTTAGAACATGTGGAGCTTCTTAACAAAGCCAATGGAGATAGATTCACTGCAAGAGGGGAAGATCTGAAGCACCACCAACCACCCTAACAAAGGCCAGGCGTCAAGCTAATGACGTTAAAGAAGCGCTTCATGGGAGGCAACCCATGTTTTATATCCTTTCATTTTAAACTTTGATAGTAGTTAATAAAGTAAGGTTCATGAATTTTAAACCAACTTTGACAAGCACTTATAAGAACCTTTACATGCATCATATAGTGAATGCCAAGTTTAGTGTTCAAGGCACACTAAGAGAGCTTGAAATTAAGTTTGGTGTTCAACCTTAGAGCCTTAATCTAATCAATTTTTACCACATGATCACAAACTAAGTTTGGTGTCACCAACGTTGCATGCATGAGCACTTGATTAGTCGGTTGGTTTGCATTCATGAATGACTCTTAGTTAGCCAAAAGCAAATATAAAAAAAAGAGGGGGTGGCTAACCTCCAAAAATTTTTTTTCTTCCCGCCACAATTCAAACTAATCTCTCTTTTCTTTTGTCTTGCAAGGATATTAAAGGGAATGTTGGAAGAAATTGAAGGGACAACCAATTGAAGGGGTTTTGACTACTTCAATAACGGAACTACACACTTATCCTCAAGGGGAGTACCTTGGAAAGTGTTGCCATGCAACATTGGGAGTAGGATAACCTTGGAGACCAAAACAATCAATTCATAAGGATGGTGATCCTTGTGCCCATCTAATGCTAAACCCCAACTATCCACCATTGGATTTTTCAATTAATCCACACCCTTTAAGTCTCATCATCCCCCTATATAACAACCCCGACTCTAAACCCTTCCATATACAACTATCCGTCCAATTCATCTCTTTTCTTTCTTTCAAAACATAATCTTCTAAGCTACACCATATTTAAACCTGATCGAATTCTATAATCAATCCATATCCCTCAATACCTTCACATACCAAATCCTACTCATGGCATCATCAAGCTATAAGAGGCGAAAGGAGAAGGAACCGGTGGAGAGCATTCCTTTCGATGAAAGGAGATTCAAGACCGCCTTCTATGAGCTCTAATTTGAACGGCTAAAGCACAAAAAAATACTGCCAGAGTTGACATTCCAGTTCAACGAGGATGAGTGCCCACAGATTAGAGAGAAGAATGAACAGAGGGGTTGGCAAAAGCTCACGAACCCAGAAACAAAGATAAATGCAAACCTCATATAGGAGTTCTATACCAATGTGGCCAGAGAAGACAATATCAGGGCTTCCACTTTTAAAAGCTATGTGAGAGGACCAGAGGTGGACTTCAGCCCCATTGCTATAACAAGGACTCTTCAGCTGAGATCGACACATTTTGATGAGCTCAGTTATCAAGCAAGAATAAGTAATGGTCCCGGCAATGATAAACTTGAAGAAATTGTGAACGATATGTGTGTTATAGGATCTGATTGGGAAAGGTACTCGGATAGAAGACCACGGTTCATTAGGAGAGGAGACCTCATCCCGGAAGCCAAGGGATGGTTTGAGCTCGTGAGGAGATCTATCCTCCCAGCCACAAATAATTCTGAGGTCAACATTGCTCGAGCTACCATGGTACATTGCTTAATAAAGGGTGGAGGCATCAATGTGCATGAAATTATAGCTGAGGTAATCCAAGATGCAGCCGAGAAGAATGATCTGGGTGCCAAACTTTGGTACCCCAGCACCATCCTTAGACTATGTATGAAAGCCAAGGTGGTATTCGAAGACAACAATCCAAAATGGGTAAATCCTAGGAGGTTAGTTACGCTCCAGCGTATAACCTATGTGGCACCCGCTCAACAACAAAGAAGGCCTCAAATAAGGAAGAGAACATCACAAGAAGAACCTCACCAAGAAGAACCTCATCAAGAAGAATACCAGCAAGAAGAGTACTACAATCTAACTAACATAAACTTGAATCATATTTAGGGAGCCATTGAGGATCTAGCAAGGAGTTATATGGAGGGACAAGAACAACAACTACACGTTCAATCCCAAAGGATGGATCGTCAAGAAGAACTGCTCTCTAATTGGATGAATCAACAAAGGGAGTGGCAGAAACAACAAATAGAGTAGCAACAGGAGCATTACTCCCAACTCACCCAAGCCATCAATCAAGTAACTGAAAGGCAAGAGCATCAAGACAAGCGCCTTCAAGAACTCAACCAACATCAGTTGTCTCAGATGAAAGCATTCAACGAGTTCAGTGTGCTCAATGAAGGACGACAGCTACATCGGGAAGAGTTTAGCATAAACACTCAAGCCAAGTTGACTTATGTAGCTGAGCATATGCATAATTTACACCCTGCCATTCCAAGATATGATGCAGTTCGCAAGGACCTAACAGAACAAGAGGAGGGGAAGGCAAAACAACAGAAGGAAGCATTGAAGAAGAAGATGGAGGATGATGGTTTCAGGAAAAAGTCGATCGGAAAGCGCAAGGGAAATGGGGATTCAAGCAATCAAGAAGGATCCCAAGACAAAGGAAACAAAGGGACATGGGCATTCCAATAAGTAAAAGGTGGTGGAGTTCTCTCTTCGTTTATCTTTTTCAAGTTTCAAATAAGGAAAATCATGTATGAAATAGAACATGCTTCCATAGTAGCTTAAGAACTTTCAATTCTGCCTTTAGAATTTCATTGCTCAGGTTTAAGTGTGTTAGTCTAGGTCCCTGGCTTCCCATTGTCATCTTGCTTATATGTATGCTTGTCCTTTTAAGCCAATTGAAAAATAAAATGTTATGAAAAATAAGAGTGGGTTTATCTTGTGAAGTGAGTTCTTAAGTTTGTGGTATGGTAATTAATTAGCTAAGTTGGTTCACCAACAAGGTAATTAGGCAATTATATGCTCTAAATCACATGCTTGGAACACATCCTTTTGAGACTAACCAAATAACATGATCCTAATAAGAAAAGAGAAAGAACAACAAGAGTTTGAAGAGGAAAGGAAAACAATAAGAAATAAGGCTAGGCACCAAGGGTTTGAATATTGAGGCATATGTCTGTGGTGTTCTTGTGCAAGGGATATGCTTGGATGAATAAGCTCTCAGAGGTGCCTTATCACTTGGTAACTTGGGTTAACTAACCCAGGATTATCAGGTGAAAGTCCACTATCAAGAGCAACCTTTGCTACAGAGCACTTAGTAACCCAAAGAGGTGCTGGACACCAAGGTCTCAAGAAAAAAAAAAAACAAACCATGTGCCTGTGGTGTGCATGTATGGGGGAAAGAGACCTGAGGAGTAAGTCCTTAGGGGTGTCTCAATACCTAGCACCTTGAACCAACTGGTTCGGGAGTGTTGGCTGAAAGCTTATCTTAAAGAGTCGCCCTCTCACAGAGCACTTAGCCTAAAAAGAATGCAATAAACCCTGGAAAAGAGGAGAGGATCAATAAATAAGAAGTCTCAAAGGATGCAATTAGGTAAGTATTCAAGGGCATTATAAGGACCTGAAGACCAGTGAAGGAATGACACTAAGTTGCTATGCATGAAACCCCACAAACAAAGAACTTGACTTCTATAACAATGGGTTGTTCATCTTGTTCTTCCATACATTTTTTCTATGCTTCAGTACTTGCTTAGGGACAAGCAAGCTTTAAGTTTGGTGTTGTGATGCCAGGGCATCTTGGCCAGTTTCACTAACATTTTCTTTACTGTTTTAGGGTAGTTTCATGCATTTTCTTAGTAAATAAGCAAGTTTTGGATGAAAATACACTTACACCTTGATTCAAGAAAGAAAGAGAATTTTCCACGGTCAAGCCTGCTCGGTTTGCTCCTCTCCCTTCAGCATCTGGCTGCTGTAGCCCAAAGGGTCCTACATTCCCGTGGGAAGGCTGTGCTTCTGCCAGATTAGCGTTAACTATAAAGGGTCCGTTGTCTGCCAGGATAGGACCATCTCAATCTCATTTTTGTCACACTCAGAATTGATGAAGCGAGGAGGGGATAGACCGGTTGGAGTGAATCCAATCTCTACCTAGTAGGTAAGGCATTGTACGCTGTAGTACCATCCACCACAAAGTCAATCCCTACAAACATTGTGAAATTTACATGATTTCATGAGAATTAGGCAAGAATTGAATGATATTATTGATTATGCATAATCTCATGACTTGGTACAGAGCTTTGATGCACTTTAATTTCTTGATTTCAGGACAAAGAAAGCAAGAAGAAGCCATAATAGTTGTCACGTTAAGCTAATTAACGTAACCACTAACGTGGAATGGGGACAAGCTTGTAGCATTAATGGAAAAAGTGATCGCCAATAACGCCTTCGATGCCATCATAGCCCACATTATTTGCCACGTTAAGTACATTAACGTGGTAACTAATGTGGAGGAAAAGAGAAGCTCCAATGTTAGTGGTAAAAGTGAATGCTACTAACGTTCCACAAGGCACATTTAGCCACGTTAAGAGCCACGTTAATCTAATTAACGTGAACTCTAACGTGAGAGAAGGAAGCAATCGCCAATGTTAGTGACACTCACCTTTGTCACTAATGTTGGACTAAGCCAAGGGTGCCCACGTTAGTGGTCACGTTAAGACAACTGAAGAACTGAAGATTGATGGTTTAGAAGTTATAGTAAACTCTCGTTGTAAGTATAGTTACTAAACCAAGAAATCAACCTTTCTTACAAACGTTTTGGTTGTCACAAGTAACAAACCCCTAAATAAATTGATAACTGAAGTATTTAAACCTCGGGTCGTCTTCTCAAGGAATTACAGGGAGGTATGTTCCTATTATTGGCTATGAAAAAGGTAAAATTGGGGGTTTTGGAAATAAGGAAGAAGTATGACAAGTAATTCAAATGACAATAATAAATAAATAACTATAAAATAAACTCTTGGCAAGGTATGAAATTTTGGAAGTCATATCCTAGTTACTCCTATAAGAATGGAATTTAATACCGCTTAGTTAACCTTTGCGTAAGCAAGGGAAAGTGAAGTGAACCAATTGGTTAGATTTCCCAAGTCCTAGCCAAATCCTAAGGAAATACTAGAGTTAGTGGAATTCCAGTTAATTAGCCAATATAACAATCAATCATGAATAGTTGAGAACTCAAGAGCTTACAGTTAATCAATTAAAGCCAATAGTAAATAATCTAAATTAAAATTAAAGAAAAGCAATCATGAGTCTGAAATACCTCAAATTATATTAAATAGAAAATGTCAATTCTAACGTGGACAATATCATCAGCCAATTGGGCAACATTAATCAAACACAATTAAAAATATAAGAGTAAATAAAAGTAGAAGAGAAACATAAATTATTGAACCTGATGAAGATAAAATAATCCTGAAGTGAAAAGAAATCCTAATCCTAAAATAAATTCTAATCCTAATCCTAATCCTAAGAGAGAGGAGAGAACCTCTCTCACTAAAAACTACATCTAAAACTAAAATTTGTGAATTATGAATAGCATATTAAGTCTCTGCATGTTCCCTGACTTTAATCTGTGTTTCTGGGCCGAAAACTGGGTTGAAATGCGGCTCAGGATCTCTGACAACGACTTTTGTAATTCTGCAGATTGTACACGTCACGCGTCCGCATCGTCCACACGTTCACGTCACTTAGCATTTCTCGTACCACGCGTGCGCGTCGTCCACACTTTCGCGTCATTCGTGCAGCTTCCAATCCGCGCGGTCACATCAGGCACGCGAACGCGTCACTCTGATTTCTTCCATTTCGCGCGGTCGCATGAGCCATGCGACCGCGTGACTTCTCGCTGGTCATCTCCTCAATTCCTTGTGTTCCTTCCATTTTCGCACGCTTCCTCTTTATTCTCTAAGCCATTCCTGCCCTATGAAGCCTGAAACACTTAACACACAGATCAAGGCATCGAATGGTAATAAGAGAGGATTAAGATTAGCTAAATTAAGACCAAAGAAGCATGTTTTCCATCATAGAACTAAACTAAGAAGGAATTGTAAAATCATGCAAATCTTATGAATAAGTGGGTGAAAAGCTTGATAAAACCACTCAATTAAATACAATATAAACCATGAAATAATGGTTTATCAACCACTAACGTGAAGAGTAACATGGAGCTAAGCATGATGGGCCAATGTTAGTGACACTCACCTTTGTCACTAACGTTGGAGATGGCAATCACCACCACGTTAGGGGTCATGTTAATCCAATTAACGTGAACTCTAACGTGGGAAGGAGGGGCGTTTGTAGTGTTAGTGCCAAAAGTAAGTGTCATTAACGCTCTCAAAGCTTAGGCATGCCCATGTTAAGGTTCACGTTAGTTACACTAACGTGAACTCTAACGTGGGAAGAAAACCCAAGAGCCAACGTTATTGAAAAAGGTGAACGCCAATAACGTTTGCAAAGGACCAATGTGGCAACGTTAGTGGTCACGTTAGTGCCACTAACGTTGAAGTTAACGTGGATCACAAGTGGGTTGGAACGTTAGTGGAAAAGGTGATCGTCACTAACGTTCTCGAACCCACATTCTCACTTAATGTTAACACCACTAACGTCCTAGCTAACGTCCATGCCTAACTCACACTTTTCTGCAAGCAAAGCTGAGCCCATTGAAGATTGTAACTACTTCAACTCAAGATCAAAGGCCCATATCCAACACTTGAAGAACTAACTAGAAGATCAAGAAGAGTAGTATATATAGGAGTAGTTTTGAACTAGAAAGGAGCTGGGCAATTTGGAGAACTACACCTTGTATATTTACTTTTCTGCACTTTTCTAGTTACAGGAGAGAATGTACTCTTTTCCACCATTTTCCATTTCCAGAGCTATGAACAACTAAATCCCCTTTCATTGGGTTAGGGAGCTCTGTTGTAATTTGATGGATCAATTATAGTTTACATTCTTCTTCCTCTTTCTTTTCTCTTGATTTACTAGAAAGCTTTCGATCTTAATTCAATTGGTTATTTGTCTTGGAAGAGAAACTATCCATAATTGGATCTCCTCTGAGCCTTTGAAAAGGGATGAGGAGATCATGCTAGAAATGCTTTCTCATGTTGGACCAAATTGGGGTTTGGACGAATATAGTGACATGTAATCCTCCCAACACTTTGATTTGGAAATACATGTGGTATAATCAGTGACCATGCATCATTTCTTCCCATGAGCAATTAAATAAAAGAATTGGGGAATTGTTCAAGCTTAGAGAGATTGGGTTGCCAAGGAATTGGGATCCAATCACCTAAGATTGCCAAGGAGATCAATGAATGCATTGATTGAGGAAGAGATGAAAATGAATTTGATCCGGAGAATGCAACATCTCCTAAGCCCAATAAATCCCCCATTTCTGATCTTACCCATTCTTTTTACTTTCTGCCATTTATCTTCATGCTCATTTTCACAAATCCCCATTTGAGATTCTGTAATTTACTTTCTGCACTTTACTTTCCCGCTATTTAAATTTTCTGCTACTCTCAACTAAATTTCTGTTAGCTCAACTAGCACATCTTTCTAACTAAAATTTCTTGAACAATCAATCCCTGTGGGATTTGACCTCACACTATTGTGAGTTTTTACTTGACGACAATTCGGTATACTTGCCGAAGGGAAATTTGTTGAGAGACAAGTTTTCGTGCATTAACTAGAAAACAAGTCTAGATCTCAATTCCTTCCTTGATCCAACCAAGAACAATTGAAGAAGCAGTAAAGATGAAAATCAGTAGAGAAACTTAGATCTAAATCACAAATCCTTGAATTATGCAGAAAAATAAAACAGAGAGATCTCAAGGTGAGATTGAAATAGAATTCCTTCAATTCTCAACCTGAGATTCAAAAACAAAGAGTAGAGAGTGAAAGTAAGAACAAAGAAGAAGAGAATTCAATTCTCAATCCCCAAAACTAAAATCTCAAATTCAGCTCCCAAAATAAGAATCTCTAAAAGATCAAAAGTGAAAATAACAAATGGCTCCCCAAAAAGTTTTTTCTAACTCAAACTACTATTTATACACTTCCTATTTTTGGATTTTAGAATTTGGAGTGGGCTTTTCAATTTGGTGAAGAATTGAATTTAACTGGAATTTTGGTTGAATTTCTTATCATGAGCCATACTCCCAGTAGAGTGCTTGTTGGTGATAAGAGCATCACATTTCCCTTTGCTAGCCTTCCAATTTTGTGTGACACAACTCCTTGGGCGCGCATCAGGGCAATGCTTGGTGATTGGCAAGAGCGCAGTATCCATACTGCCTTGCCAAGTCTTGTGAGCGCACCATTTCTCCCTGGACCATGTCAAATTGCTGCGCCAAGCTTCCCTGGCCGTGTCAAGTTGCTAGCAAAACAAGGAGGGTAGTGCTAGGTGATTGGCAAGAGCACTACATCCCTCTCCTTGTTAATGAGGCTCCAGGTTCGAACCCCCTTGGAGCCTTGTTGCTAATTTTCTTTATAAAGGAGTGTAGCGCCTTTTTCTTGCCCTTCATGAACCTCCCAAGTTCGAATCCTTGCCACACCACTCTATCTAATTTCTTTTGCAAGCCTTGTAGTGTGAGTTCCCTAGTTCGATTCCTTGTGAGTGCATTTTGGCCAATTTTGGCTTATTTTTCTTTGTGAGTAGCGCTCTCTCCTTCCTTTAGGTGCATGGTTCGAACCTTGTGGCCTTCACTAACCAACATTGTACCTTGGATTTATTTTGTTCCAGGCCCGATAAAGTTAATGGCATTAACCGAGCATTGAGTTTCTTCCCTTGCTTCCTTGGTGCTTGGTTAACAAGGAGAGCACAACATCCATGCTTTGCTTCCTTGGCCTTGAGTAGCGCTCCTTTGGAGAGCTCTGAGATCTTGGAGAGAGCGCTATGGCTTTCCCTCTTCAATGTGCTATGCTTTTATCTTCCTTGGGCCACGCTTCTTAGGTTACGCTTTCTTATTTTCTTCTTTTCTTCACCTATAAGTAATCAAAACAACCAATCAAAGTATCACCAAATTCACAAGGTTTAAAATTCATTCAAAACTTAATTAATTTTAGCTTAAACCTCATGATTTAGTGTCAAATAAAGGATGGTTGATTGATTCAACAAAACCATGCAATTCCTCTCCAAATTACTTACTTACAATGCAAGAAAATGCATAAAACCTAATGAAACAAGTGAAAAATGCTTGCAAAGCTAGCATATGATGACTTGTCATCACAACACCAAACTTAAACCTTGCTTGTCCCCAAGCAAGCATCAAACAGAAGAGAAAATGGAATGAAACAGAGAAGTATGCATATCCTTATTTAGCAAATAGTTAAACTTGGTTCTTGGGGTTTTATACAGACAATGATAGCTCATTTATTAAGTGTTGTTACATAAAATATGTTTCCTCAAAGGTTCACTAAGGTTGCTGCTATAATGTTGCACTTTTGCTTGTTCCCTTGCTCATTTTTCTTTCCTTATTTTGCTTAAAGAGCTTATTATTCATTGATGGCTTGGTGGCAAATGTTGCAGCAGCCTTTGACTTAGTTTTGCTCAACATTCCTTCACCACAGACACATGGCTCACCTTTTCTTCCTAGGATCATTGATGCCCAGTATCTCTTTGGATCATTAAGTGTTTTGCAGCTAGGTTGCTCTTGATGGTAGACTTTTGGTTGGCAATCCCAAATCAGTTGATCTAAGTAGCCAAGTTTCAAAATACTCCTCAGAACCTACTTGTCTAAGCATATCCTAGTACATAAACACCACAGGCATATGTCCTAGGGTCCAAGATATTGGTGTTTAGCCTTATTGTTTGTTTCTTTGCCAATTCTTGGCTTTTTCATTTTCTTTTCTTTTTGTTTTGATTCATTCTCAAGGGATTTCTATTAATAGTAGACTTTGTAGCAGCAAGCTAGTTCATATTTCAAGAAACATGTCATTATGCAGTATTTATTTTATGAGCTAACAATTGAATCAAACAAATACCACCACCAACTTTCATTCAAACTTCTACAACATTGGATATTCACTTTCTAATTCAAACATTTTTCTTCTATTCAAGCAGAAAGGAAACAAAACAAAGTTCAAGCTAATGATGGATGACAATTATTATGCAGATCACTTTCAAGCTAACTACTCAAAACATAAAAATACAGAACAAAGAGCAATTGGAGGCATATCATGTTTCAGACATACATCTTCCTTATTTAATTTAAAATTATGAAAGAACTTCACCTCCTTTTAGTTGTTATGTCCCTGGTTGTTGCTTGATTCTCCCTTCTTCTTTTTTTTCTTCCAGAGCTTGGAATAGTCCTAAGCTTCTTCACCAGGGCACCTTCTATCTCAGACAGAGTCTATGAGACCTGAGAGTCCTGCTGCCTCCAATCTTTGATGCATCCATGATGAATGCCTCTCGGTTTTTGCCCTCTGACAGTCTCTTAACTCTTGGCATTGCTCAAATGGTTTGATTTGTGGATTCAGTGCTGGCATGCTATGGGTCAAATAATCTAACTTTGCTTGTGTATCCTCATCATACTCTATTCTATCTATATGCCTACTTTCTTCAATGGTATGATGTATATTCTTCCACTGATACAAGTTGTGAGTATATTCCCCATACTTAGCTTGATTCAAATACAATTTATCATATGATTCTTTAAAATCTTTTGATTGTTCCTTATGCTCTTAAAGAATTCTTGTTTGAAATTCTTGTTCTTGGGCTATCATTTGCTGTTGCCAAGCCTCTTGTTGATCCATCATTTGTCGCTGCCAAGCCTCTCTTTCCTCTCTATCCTTCAAAGATTGCTCCTGCTACCTCATGAAATGTTGAGACATTTTCTTAATTGTTCTCTGCATTTGACTCAAGTCCAATGCATCAGGAACTTGCTCCCCCTCCACTTGTGGTCTTCTTCTTCTACTTTGAGTTCTTCCTTCCTCTGAATCATCATCTTCACTAGCACTTTCCATGCTTCTTTTTGTGATCCCTTTCCTCTTATTACCTTCTCTATGTCTTCATCTTCAAAGAGCACCCCAGCCCTGTTGCATAGCCTTAGAATGGTGCTTAGATGACCAAGCCTACTCGATTTGTTCATGCTTTCAGCCATCTCCTGAATATTGTCGGCTATGAGTTATGAGAGGTTGATTTCTCTTCCATGTAGGATGCAGTATGTCAAGAGTGCTCGCTTGACTGTGACCGATGATGTGTTTCTAGTAGGGAGTATAGATCTCCTTACTATCTCATACCATTCCTTGGCCTCAGGAGTGAGATCTATTCTTTTCAAGTGGCTTGGGGCTCCTTTTGAGTCTCTTTCCCAGTCTGTGCCTTCTAAACATATCCCCTGTAGAATATCATCAGGGTCATTCTCTCCCTATATTCTATCTTCAAAACTAAGCTCTCCATAGGTTATTCTCCTCAACTGGAGGACTCTCATGACCGAGGCTGGGCTAAAATCCACTTCAACACCTCTGATAAAGCTTTTATTAGGAGGGCTGTCTGCAGTTCCTTTCACAGTATTAGCATAAAATTCTCACACCATAACTGCACTAATGTTAGTGAGAGGTGCACATAGAAGTTTCCATCTCCTTTCCTTGGTAATTTGCCTCATGATGGGATATTTCCCCTCCCTCAAGTAGAATTCCATCTCAGGAATGACATGCTTTGATTTCATAAGCCTATGATATCTTCCTTCATGATACTGAGATTTAAATTTCTTTGCATCATAGGTTGGAGGTTCGGTCACCATGGGCTCTTTTTCTTTTCTTCCACTAGAGCTTGATGGAGCCATGAGTTTAGAAAGAAAGAAGAATCAAGGATGAGCTTTGGGGGAGGTAAGGTTCGGTTTTGTTGTGAAACGAATAGAGAATGATGTGCTGTTTGGGGAGGAGGGTTGTTAACTGTGTTTGTGGGATAGAAAAAGAATGGACTAAATGCTTGTGTAGCTTATGAAGTGTCTCAAGCTATTTATAGACAAGGTATCAAGTCTTCACACAGCACCACAAGTGAGGAGAGAGTTCAGTTATGTGAAGGAAGGGTGGAGAGTGAGCAAATTTTGTGGGGAGCTTAAGGCATGGACGGCTTGCATGCATAGTTGGAGCTTGACAAGGATTGCTCACCCATTGGATGCATGTGGTTCGGCCTTCAAGAGCTCTAAGCATGCAGATTTTTGTTTCCAAGAATGCACCATTCCCTAGGCACATGTGACTCTCTTTCTCTTTGTCCTAGCCGTGCATGCATTCCACATTGTCCTCTTTTCAATGTTCTTTGTCCTACACAATTAAATTAAAGAATTGGTAAGCATTGGACATAAAGAATGGCACGGTGGTGTAGTGGTAAATAAAACAAGATTTTTGCATGTTCCTTGTGTACAATTGACCAACTATACTCCTTAGATTTTGAACAAAAATTTGGTGGACACCAAACTTATTCTCTGCTAAGGGATCCATATAAAATGCAATTAATATTCATCATAATTGGTACATTTATCATAAGGAACATTTTATTTTCTACCATAAACTCCTAAATTGAAGCTACGTACGGCTCATCTATTCATAATTTTGATCTTCTAAGCAAAATGGTTTCTATGAGGTTAAGTGTATATGCAGACACCAAACTTAATGTTTGGCTATATACTCCATCAAAATGAATAAGCATATAGTCTAAGAAGGCTTGAAAAACTATTTTGGAGTGCCTTCAGGCACACCAAACTTAGAAATCTAGCCTATACTTCAATACAATGCATGCAATTATCATGTATGCTGATGAACGGATATTTTATACGCTTTTTGGGGGTAATTTCATGTAAATTTTAGTATGTTTTAGTTAGTTTTTAGTAGATTTTTATTAGTTTTTAGGAAAAAATCATATTTCTGGACTTTACTATGAGTTTGGGTGTTTTTCTGTGATTTTAGGTATTTTCTGGCTGATATTGAGGGAGCTGAGCAAAAATCTGATTTAGGCTGAAAAAGGACTGCTGATGTTGTTAGATTTTGACCTCCCTGCACTCATAATGGATTTTTTGGAGATACAGGAGTCCAATTGGCACGCTCTCAATTGGGTTGGAAAGTAAACATCCAGGGCTTTCCAGCAATATATAATAGTTTATACTTTGCGCGAAGATAGACAACGTAAACTGGCGTTCAACGCCAGTTCCATGTTGCAGTCTAGCGTTCAGCGCCAGAAATAGGTTGCAAGTTGGAGTTCAACGCCAGAAACAGGTTACAACCTGCCGTTCAACTCCAGAAACAGCCCAGGCACGTGAGAAACTTAAGTCTCAGCCCCAGCATACACCAAGTGGGCCCCAGAAGTGGATTTCTGCACTATCCATCTTAGTTTACTCATCTTCTATAAACCTAGGTTACTAGCTTAGTATTTAAACAACTTTTAGAGATTTATTTTGTATCTCATGACATTTTTAGATCTGAACTTTGCACCTTTTGACGGCATGAGTCTCTAAACTCCATTGTTGGGGGTGAGGAGCTCTGCAGCGTCTCGATGAATTAATGCAATTATTTCTGTTTTCCATTCAAACACGCTTGTTCCTATCTAAGATGTTCATTCGCGCTTCACTATGAAGAAGGTGATGATCTGTGACACTCATAACCTTTCTCAATCCATGAACGTGTGCCTGACAATCACCTCCGTTCTACATTAGATTGAATTAGTATCTCTTAGATTCCTTAATCAGAATCTTCGTGGTATAAGCTAGAATCCATTGGCGGCATCCTTGAGAATCCGGAAGGTCTAAACCTTGTCTGTGTTATTCCAAGTAGGATTCAAGGATTAGATGACTGTGACGAGCTTCAAACTCGCGAGTGTTGGGCGTAGTGACAGACACAAAAGGATCAATGGATCTTATTCCGACATGATCGAGAACCGATAGATGATTAGCCGTACTGTGACAGAGCATTTGGACAATTTTCACTGAGAGGATGGGAAGTAGCCATTGACAATGGTGATTCCCTACATACAGCTTGCCATGGAAGGAGCCTTGCGTGTGTGAAGAGGAGGACAAGGGAAAAGCTGAAATTCAGAGGACAAAGCATTTCCAAAACTCCAACATATTCTCCATTACTACATAATAAGTATTTATTTCATGCTCTTTTACTTTTTACAATTGAAACTAAAAATTATTATTGATATTATATCCTGACTAAGAATAATAAGATAACCATAGCTTACTTCAAGCCAACAATCTCCGTGGGATTCGACCCTTACTCACATAAGGTATTACTTGGACGACCTAGTGCACTTGCTGGTTAGTTGTGCGAAGCTATGAGAAATAGTCCATTAATATTGGCATACACAATTTCGTGCACCATATGCTCATGAGAATTCAATTTCATGCTAGAAGGACCACTGATTATTGAAATTAAATTGAAACAAGGATATTAAATCATGGGTTGCCTCCCATGTAGCGCTCTTTTATTGTCACTAGCTTGACATTGGGCCCTTATTAGGGTGGTTGATGACTATAATATCTCAGCTTGTCTCCCTTCAATGTGATCTTCTTTTTAGTGCCTTGATACTCAATTTTAGCATGATCTAGTGAGAGTATTTTGTTGATAGTATAGTAGTCATCAGCTTGTTGACTTGCCCCCAATTATTGGAAGATTAACTGCACTTTATCCCCTTTTTGAAATCCCTCAGTTGGGATCTTTTAGTTCTTTCACCCCTTTTTACCCCTTTTTTTGCTTTTCTTCTTTCTGTGTGTGGATCCTTCCCCTTTGACAATGGACTGCATTTTTGGACTTTCCTTCTTAGTAGCTAATACTTCAACTTCTTCCTGCTTTCCCTCATCACTCTGCATAGTTTCATTCTCCTTTTGTGCTGCTATGTTGTTTGTTTCTTACTTTGGAAGGGAATCAATGAGTGCCTTGTTGGTTTCTTCCTTCCACTGCAAGTCTTCTCTGTTGCTCTTCATGCATTCTTTCTTTTCATCATAGTGCTGTGTTTTTGGAAAGACATTTAAAGTAATGCTTTCATCGTGCAGTCTTAGGGTCAGTTCCCCTTATTCCACATCCATGATAGCCCTTGCTGTAGCCAAGAATGGTCTTCCTAGTATGATGGAATCACTTCCTTCCTCATCTAGGTCCAGAATCACAAAGTCTGCAGGGAATATGAACTTATCCACTTTAACCAAAAGATTTTCAACCATACCTTTGGGAAATACCACAGCTTTGTCCACTAGCTCTAGTGACATCTGTATGGACTTTACCTCCTCTATGCATAGCCTTTTCATCAGAGAAGAAGGCATTAGATTGATGCTATCCCCTAAGTCACACATTGCTTTATTGATGTTTATGTTGCCAATGATACAAGGTAGGAAAAAGCTTCCAGGGTCCTCCAGTTTTGGAGGAAGCCCTTTCTGGATTAATGCACTGCATTCTTCAGTTAGCAATACAGTTTCCTTCTCTTGCCAACTTCTCTTTTTATTGATAAGCTCCTTCAAAAACTTCGCATATAGAGGCATTTGCTCTAATGCCTCAGCCAGAGGGATGTTAATCTCCAATTTCTTGAAGACTTCAAGGAATTTAGGGAAGTGTTGGTCCTTAGTCTCCTTGTTGAATCTTTGGGGATATGGCAATAGAGGTGTGAAAGTTTTTACTCCATGCCTTTGTTCTTTGGTTGGCTCTTCCATTGCTTCCTTCCCTTTTCTTGAGATTTGTGGCTGCTTCTTTCCTTCTTCAGGCTTCTTTTGGTCATCTTTTTCTTTGAGCTTCTCTGAAGTTTGCTTGTTTGTTGTCACTTCTTTGTTGTTGGCTTCCTCTTTCTCTGTTGGCTTTTTGTTGCTTTCCATAAGCTTCTTGGTTGCTTCTTCATTTTTCACCAAGATCTTTCCACTCCTTAGATGTATAGCTTTGCACTCTTCTTTTGGATTAGAAATGGTATTGCTTGGTAATGAGCTTGATGGCCTTTCAATCACAGCTTGCTTGGAAAGCTGTCTAATCTACCTTTCTATGTTTCTTGTAGAAGTTTCATTGTTTTTGTTTGTAAGTTCTTGCTGTTTCATCATTTTCTCCATCAATATCTCTAAGTTGGAGATTCTCTGAGTGTCTTGTGGGATTTGTGGTTGGTTATGAGCTGATGATGAGGGTGGATGATAGTTGTTGTGGTTGGTGGCTGGGTTATTAAATGGATAATGGTTGGAATTGGGATAAGTGTTTTGGGGTTTTCTATATAAATTTTGGTTATTGTTCTACTGGTTATAGTTCTGGTTATTTCTTGAGTTGTTTTGGCTTGAATTCCTTTGCCATGGTTGCTGGTTTTAGTGGTGGCTATCCCCCCATCTAAGGTTTGGGTGGTTCTTCCATGAGGGATTGTAGGTGTCACCATAAACCTCACTTGAGCCAAAACCTTGGTTGTGCACAAATTGAATTTGTTCTTGCTACTGATCATCTTGATTCTCTTCATTTTCCCCCATGTGGTTGATGGTTGGCTTGTATTTACTGTTGCAACTTGGAAGCTATCAATCCTCTTGGCCATTTGCTCAAATTATTGCTGAATTTGTTGCTGCATCATTTTGTTTTGAGCTAGTATTGAGTCCACTCCTTCCAACTCTAGCACTCCTTTCCTTTGTGATGGTTGGCATTGCCTTTGATGAGCAAAGAAATATTGGTTGTTAGCCACCATATCAATAAGATTTTGGGCCTCATCTGCAGTTTTCATGAGTTGCAAAGAGCCTCCAGCGGAGTGATCTAGTGCCTCCTAAGCTTTCAATGTCAAGCCTTCATAGAAATTCTGCAATATGTTCCATTCATTGAACATTTCAGGGGGACACTTCCTAATTAGCCTTGTATCTCTCTCATGCCTCATATAGAGATTCAGCATCTAATTGTGTGAATGTTTGTACTTCAGCCTTCAATCTAATAATCCTCTGAGGTCGGTAAAATTTGGCAAGGAACTTGCTCACTAGATCTTCCTAAGTGTTGATGCTCTCTCTTGGAAATGTCTCCAACCAGTGAGTAGCTTTGTCTCTGAGGGAGAATGGAAATAACAACAGTTTATAGATGTCAGGATGCACACCATTAGATTTGACAGTATCACAAATCCTCAAAAAACTGGATAAATGTTGGTTTGGATCTTTGATGCAAGTGCATATTTGCTTTATTAGTTAGTTAGTTTAGTTAGTTTTAGCTTAAATTCACTCATTTTCTCTTAATAAACAAGTCCTTTTATGAGTTTTGTTTCCATGCATGATGATATCAAGGAACATGTTAATTCTAGCCAAATTCATGCAAATGATTTAAGGAATGCATATATGAATGAGTATGAATGAATCTCATGAAATTTATTGCTTGAATTGGTAAGACTTTGAAGCTATTTCCCTTGTTGATGATAGGTGATGAAACAAGGAAGCATGGAAGCAAGAATGATGCAAGCTGGGCAAGAAGTTGGCGTTGCCAACTTGGGATTGGAGTTGCCAACTCCACAACACAAGGCAAGCTTGGCCCTGGAGGCAACCAAGGCAAGAAGTTGGCGTTGCCAACTTGGGATTGGCGTTGCCAACTCCACAACACAAGGCAAGCTTAGCCCTGGAGGCAACCAAGGCAAGAAGTTGGCGTTGCCAACTTGGGATTGGCGTTGCCAACTCCACAACACAAGGCAAGCTTAGCCCTGGAGGCAACCAAGGCAAGAAGTTGGCGTTGCCAACTTGGGATTGGCGTTGCCAACGCCACACACAATCATACCAAGCAAGCTTGGCAACCCTGGAAGCAAGGTTGGCGTTGCCAACTCTAGAACCAAGTTGCCAACGCCCACACAAGCAAGGAACTTGAGCCATGAAGGAGTGTCGAGGGCGTTGCCAACGCCAAGAACTATGGGCGTTGTTGAAGGCAACGCCACCACACAAGCTTGGCCCTGGAGCAAGCTCAACCACGTTGCCAACTTGAAGAGGGCGTTGCCAACGCCACACAACCAAGCAACTTTGGCACCATGGGAAGCAAGCTCAACCACGTTGCCAACGCTAGATGGGCGTTGCCAACGCCACACAAGAAAGCTTGGCTAGGCACCAAGTTTTGGCGCACCAACCAGGTTGCCAAACGCCCAATGGCGCACCAACCAGGTTGCAAACGCCCATCAGCCCACCATCCATGTTGCCAACGCCAAAAGCAAGTTGCCAACGCCAAGCCTTGCCAACCAAGTTGCTAACGTCCATAAGTGCACCAACCACGTTGCCAACGCCCAATGGCCTTGCCATGCACGTTGCCAACGCCAGAAAGCAAACATGGAGCCTTGAGAAGGGCTCGAGCACGTTGCCAACGTGCTAAAGAGAAGAAGTTGTCCACAACAACGCCAGGAAATCGTGGTGCACGTTGCTAACTTGGAATGAATGGGCGTTATTCACAACAACTCCAACAAGGCAGCCTGACCATGTCCTCTTCAATGGAAGATATCTTGAGCTACAGAGATCCAAATTGAGTGCTTCCAGTTGCATTGGAAAGCTGACATTCAGAGCTTTCCAACCATATATAATAGTCTATGGTGAAGCACAAAATTGAAGCCAAACCAGAGTCATCTTTAGGCCCTAAAAACAAGAACATGAAGTGAAATTCAAGAAGGCTAGAGATTAGCCTTGGGGTGTAGCTCGAGCACGTTGCCAACGTGCCACAAGGGGGGCGTGTTTTGCAACAACGCCAGCCCCAAGCCCTTGCCTTGGGAGAGTAAGGCACGAGCACGTTGCCAACTTGGGGTTTAAGGTGCGTTATTGGCAACAACTTGGCAACAACTTGGCAGCTTGACCTTACCTTCTTTGAGGAACCATAACTTGAGCTAGGAAAGTCCAATTGAGGTGATTCCAGTGGCATTAGAAAATAGACATCAAGAGCTTTCCAATGATGTATAATAGTCCATATTGAGGCAGAAGGTTGACACTCAAATTCTGGGCTACATTTAGCATGAAAGTAGAGCCAAGAAGAGGAAAAGCAAGTTGTTGGCAACAACTTGGGCTAGCAACGCCCAAGTCTCATACTTCACT
>NW_026264911.1:1755523-1763328 GCF_000817695.3 Arachis duranensis | reverse complement strand
CAACAACTTGGCAACAACTTGGCAGCTTGACCTTACCTTCTTTGAGGAAGCATAACTTGAGCTAGGAAAGTCCAATTGAGGTGATTCCAGTGGCATTAGAAAATAGACATCAAGAGCTTTCCAATGATGTATAATAGTCCATATTGAGGCTGGAGGTTGACACTCAAATTCTGGGCTACATTTAGCATGAAAGTAAGGCCAAGAAGAGGAAAAGCAAGTTGTTGGCAACAACTTGGGCTAGCAACGCCCAAGTCTCATACTTCATGCCCAGGAAATTGTCCTGCACGTTGCCAACGTGCATTTGGCCTGGAGTTAGTGCCAATAACGCCAAGCCAATGGGCCAGAAACATGATGAATGAACTCTTCCTTTCCAAGTCTAGCAACACTTCCAATTGAGCCAAGAATTCAACAATGAGAAAGCCCACATTGCTAACCCAAATTGGAGATCTCTGAAGAAGTTTTGGGAGTAGTATAAATAGAAGAGATTGATGTACTTGTAGAGGACTTTTTGACTTTTACACTTTTACACACTTTTTGACACTTAGAACTTTTTTCATTTTTTGAGCACTTTTACTGGTTAGCACTTCCGGGAGGATGCCCGGAATGCTCATCTTTGGTTTTCTATTGGAATTTTTCTTCTTCATCTTCAAGTTTTAAGCACTTCATTCTTCTTCTTCTTCCTTTATACTTAGTTTAATTTTTGTTCATGGCAATTGTTGATAAAATTGGAGCAATGACTCACTAAACCCCACTTTCATTAGGGGGAGGAGCTCTGTTTGTTAGAATGAATTGGTGAACCCATCTTCTCCTCCTCAATTCTAGTGGTTGATCTAAAGAGGAGACTCTTGATCTTCAAAGATTCAACCACCATCGAGAGAGGGGTTAATCTATTTGAATTATGTGGTGAGTTTGAGGAATGAGCCACATAATTCAGTTTAGAGTTCATCCTTTCATGACTTCTTTAATCAATATACCTTGGTTAGTATGTGAGATGTAACTCTCCTTGGTTGAGATTATAGGAATTGTGTGGCTGGATAGATTTGAGCTTCATCTCTTCTCATGAACAATTAGATCACGAGAGTGGCAGTTGGTTATGTTGAGAGAGATTGAATCACCAAGAGATTGGGATCCAATCACCCACTTGCCATAGATCTATACCCAAGATTGAGAAGGATTTGACCAACATCAATTCATGAAAACTAACATCTCTAATCCCTAATGATCCTCTCTATCATTAATTCTCATTTCTCTTGCTCTAGTTATTTGATTACCCATTTCCCAATCCCTTTCTACATTCTGTCTATTTACTACTCTTGTTATTTACATTCTGTTCATCTACTTCTTGCCATTTACTCTTATGTTCTTTAGATTTCTGCACCCTTTAATTCCTTGCCATTTATCTTTGATGTTATTTAAGTTTCTTGCAATTTAAGTTTCAGTTATTTACTTCCATTTTATTTCTATATTCTTGTTCTTAATTGCCATTTAAATTCTTGTCATTATGTTCAAAAGTCACATTGCTTATAAAATCAAAAATCATGTTAGCTTGACTAAACTTACCATTTAACTAAAGTTGCTTAATCTACCAATCCTCGTGGGATCGACCTCACTCTTTGTGAGTCTTATTACTTGATACGACCCGGTATACTTGCCGGTTATACGTAAATTCTCATTTTTACGTATCAATCTTCAAGTGGCCCTCCTCCAAAGGAGCAGTTATTTTGAACCAAAGTGATGAGTTGTGACTTCAATTCAAAGTTATTTGCATTGACATTTGGGGTAAGGATGCTACTCCCACAATGTCTAGGATTTGAAAATGTATAAGAAGCCATAACTCTCCTCTGAGGTGGATTGTTGTTGTTGGCTACTCCTTCTTAATTGGCATTAGAAGTGTTCCCTTCCATTTCTTGGTATTCTTCCTCAATAACTTCTTCACCAATGACGCCCTTCCCTCTGGCTTCTCTTCTTATTCTTCTCAAAGTTCTTTCGTCAAGATCACTAGAGTTAGGAACTTCTCTTCTTGCCTCTGTCATACAAACAAAGCACAAGAAACACACAAAACCAGAAAACCAGTAACACTTCACTCTATTGCTAGAGTGAGGTTTTGGTTAGCTTAAGCAAAAATTCAAATAGTTAGTGTGTTAGTCAAGAATTAAAGATAAAGGAAATAAAAAATTCTTAATCTAGACCACCACCTTACTTAATCATTGTCAATCTAATCAATCCCCGGCAATAGCACCAAAAACTTGATGTGTATTTTTGGAAAATTAGATTTCCAACACACATAACTCACCGGCAAGTGTACCGGGTCGCATCAAGTAATAATAACTCACGTGAGTGATATCGATCCCACAGAGATTGAAGGATTGAGCAATTTTAGTTTAGTGGTTAATTTAGTCAAGCAGACAGAAGTTGATTTGAGTGATTTTTATCTGACAGAAGCTAAATTGCATGAAATGTAAAGGGAGAGGGGAAATTGACAAGAATTTAAAGTGCAGAAGAATTAAAAAGCTGAATCTTAAAGAACAAGTAAAGTAAATGACAGTGACTTAGATCGTAAGAAATGTAAATTGCTTGAATCATAAAGGGGTCAGGGAACTGGGAATGCAGAATTTAAACAAAAGATAGTAAACAGCAATCAGCAGAAGAATAGAAGATGACTTGAATTGAAATAGATCTCAAACAAAAGAGTAAAATTGCTTGAAGAAGCAAACAGCAAATGAACCAAACTTAGATTGCAGACTTTCACTAAGAAAGTAAAGATCTCAGGGGTCAAGAGACTAGAAAACAAGTCTAGATCTCAATTCCTTCCTTGATCCAACAAGAACAATTGAAGAAGCAGTAAAGATGAAAATCAGTAGAGAAACTTAGATCCAAATCACAAATCCTTGAATTATGCAGAAAAATAAAATAGAGAGATCTCAAGGTGAGATTGAAATAGAATTCCTTCAATTCTCAACCTGAGATTCAAAAACAAAGAGTAGAGAGTGAAGAAGTAAGAACAAAGAAAAAGAGAATTCAATTCTCAATCCCCAAAACTAAAATCTCAAATTTAGCTCCCATAATATGAATCTCTAAAAGATCAAAAGTGAAAATAACAAATGGCTCCCCAAAAAGTTTTTTTCTAACTCAAACTAACTTCTATTTATACACTTCCTATTTTTGGATTTTAGAATTTGGAGTGGGCTTTTCAATTTGGTGAAGAATTGAATTTAATTGGAATTTTTGTTGAATTTTTTATCATGGGCCACACTCTCTGTAAAGTGCTTGGTTGGTGACAAGAGCATCGCATTTCCCTTTGCTACCCTTCCAATTTTGTGCGACACAACTCCTTGGGCACGCATTAGGGCAATGCTCAGTGATTGGCAAGAGCGCAGCATCCATGCTGCCTTGCCAAGTCTTGTGCGCGCACCATTTCTCCCTGGACTGTGTCAAATTGCTGCGCCAAGCTTCCCTGGCCATGTCAAGTTGCTAACAAAACAAGGAGGGTAGCGCTAGGTGATTGGCAAGAGCGCTACAACCCTCTCCTTGTTAATGAAGCTCCAGGTTCGAACCCCCTTGGAGCCTTGTTGCTGACTTTCTTTGTGAAGAAGTGTAGTGCCTTTTTCTTGCCCTTCATGAACCTCCGAAGTTCAAATCCTTGCCACACCAATCTAGCTAATTTCTTTTGCAAGCCTTGTAGTGTGAGTTTCCTAGTTCGATTCCTTGTGAGTTCATTTTGGCCAATTTTGGCTTATTTTCCTTTGTGAGTAGCGCTCTCTCCTTCCCTTAGGTGCATGGTTCGAACCTTGTGGCCTTCACTAACCAACATTGCACCTTGGATTTATTTTGTGCCAAGCCTCATAAAGTTAATGGAATTAACCGAGCATTGAGTTTCTTCCCTTGCTTCCTTGGTGCTCAGTTAACAAGGAGAGCACAGCATCTATGCTTTACTTCCTTGGCCTTGAGTAGCGCTCCTTTGGAGAGCTCTGAGCTTTTGGAGAGAGCGCTATGGCTTTCCCTCTTTAATGTGCCACGCTTTTCTCTTCCTTGGGCCATGCTTCTTAGGCTACGCTTTCTTATTTTCTTCTTTTCTTCACCTACAAGTAATCAAAACAACCAATAAAAGTATCAGCAAATTCACAAGGTTTAAAATTCATTCAAAACTCAATTAATTTTAGCTTAAACCTCATGATTTTGTGTCAAATAAAGGATGGTTGATTGATTCAATAAAACCATGCAATTCCTCTCCAAATTACTTACTTACAATGCAAGAAAGTGCATAAAACCTAATGAAAGAAGTGAAAAATGCTTGCAAAGCTAGCATATGATGACTTGTCATCATCCCTCCTTCCACGAAGTGTTTTGCTACTTCATATCATCAACCTAACTCAAGTCATTAAAGTACTTCATCTTTCATAATTCTACCATGTCAATGCTCCCTCATGCTTTCCACTGTGTCACTCTAATTAGTTGTCACTAAGAATCTAAATTGCTTGGCTACATCCACCATAATTATCTTCTCCCATTGGTTCCTCCGACACTAATTTCGGCCAGCTCTAATGGCAACGTTCCATAAAATAAAATTAGGCTGAACTCTGGTCCTAAGCCTGACATTGAATCTAATATTCCTAGTTTTAAATCCTTGTCTACATCATAAGTTAATAAGAAGAGTCGAGTTACAACCTACTACAATGTGATTAAAACTCGGTTATCCATTTTATCGTTACCTTAAATTGGAGATCCTTAATCATGTCGATGAGACCGGTCCGCACCCTGGTCCTTCCTGTAAGGACAACGTATAGAGATATGAACCCAGCCATACACAACGTTTTCGGATGGTATCTTCCACATCTGGGGCACCATAACTCCTCTTGTTGAGCCTACGCTTGGTTACCTCTTCCTCTCACTTAGTGATATTGGTCATGGTTAATCTCTCCAACATGCCCTCGACCTTGGGATCACTGAGAGGCATGTCTTCCCTTCTTAAAGTTCTGGCCTCTTGATGGAACATACTTCCCACGAACTCTACTACTAGTACCGCCATGATCACCTCTCACCAAAGCTGTCTTTTGGCATAATCTTCAATAATTCATGCCTTGTTCACCAGTTAAGAGAATCTCCAAATCTCTAATGGAACCACAACAGTCATAATAGTTTTTCTCAGACCTCCTTGGTAACTTTCACACTTTCAACCCTCATAGGACTCAGGGGCTCCTAAACATACCCTTGAGAACCTACAAAGGTCCTCGAACTTACTCGTATACTCGGCCAAAGACATTGAACCTTCCTTCAGCTGCATAAGCTCTAACTCTCTGGCCTCCCTCACTGACTCAGGAAAATACTTCTTATTGAAAGCAGTCCGAAACAGATCCCGGAGAATATCCATATTCTATAGTTGCAAAAATCGATACTCTCCTTGCCACCAATGCTGAGCTTCTCCCACTAATTGATAAGTCGCATATTCCATGAACTGATTATTTGGGACATGTTGAGTTCACAATGCATGCTCCACAAGTTAGAACCAGTTGTCTACTTCAATAGGGTTTGTCGATCCATTGAAAATTGGCGGGTCAACTTTCAAAAAAGCAGCTAGAGTTTTTGGAACACAACCTAAGTTGTTCTCAGTGCCTTCTCTATTTTTTTTTCTGGCTGATTGCCTTGTCCGGCACATAGCATGAGTAGTCATAGTAGTGCTCGCTTGAATCATGTTAACTATGTTAGTCATCGCAGCTATAAGCTCTGCATAGTCATTAGTGGGTTGATTATTAGTGCACAAAATTGTGATCATCAACAATGGCATTCAACTTGGTATGCGCGTTTATAACTCAGCACTTTCTTCACAACCTCGCAAAACTAACCAGCAAGTGCACTGGGTCATCCAAGTAATAAACCTTACGTGAGTAAGGGTCGATCCCACAGAGATTGTTGGTATGAAGCAAGCTATGGTCATCTTGTAGATCTCAGTTAGGCAGATAATAAATGGTTATGGAGTTTTCGAATAATAATAATAAATAAACAGAAAATAAAGATAAAAATACTTTTGTAAATCATTGGTGGGAATTTCAGATAGGCGTATGAAGATGCTGTGCTCCTTTAGAATCTCTGCTTTCCTACTGCCTTCATCCAATCCTTCCTACTCCTTTCCATGGCAAGCTGTATGTAGGGCATCACCGTTGTCAATGGCTACATCCCATCCTCTCAGTGAAAATGGTCCAAATGCTCTGTCACAACACGGCTAATCATCTGTCGGTTCTCGATCATGCCGGAATAGAATCCATTGATTCTTTTGCGTTTGTCATCACGCCTAACAATCGCGAGTTTAAAGCTCGTCACAGTCATTCAATCCCTGAATCCTACTCGGAATACCATAGA
The DNA here is from genome assembly GCF_000817695.3 of Arachis duranensis. Taxonomy (NCBI): domain Eukaryota; kingdom Viridiplantae; phylum Streptophyta; class Magnoliopsida; order Fabales; family Fabaceae; genus Arachis; species Arachis duranensis. The sequence continues at coordinate 1,756,974 of NW_026264911.1, read as the reverse complement.
TGAGGCTTAGACTTTCCGGACTCTCATGAATGTCGCCATCAACTCTAGCTTATACCATGAAGATTCTGATTATGGAAACTAAGAGATATGTATTCGGTCTAAGGTAGAACGGAAGTGGTTGTCAGTCACGCATTCATAAGTGAGAATGATGATGAGTGTCATGGATCATCACATTCGTCATGGTGAAGTACAACGAATATCTTAGAAAAGGAATAAACTGAATTGAATAGAAAATAGTAGTAATTGCATTAAAACTTGAGGTATAGCAGAGCTCCACACCCTTAATCTATGGTGTGTAAAAACTCCACTGTTGAAAATACATAAGTGATGGACCAGGCATGGCCGAATGGCCAGCCCCCAAAATGTGATATGAATTCGAAAATAGGGAGAAGGACCTGGTCTAAGGACTAGGCGTCCAAAGATGTGGTCAAAGACGACTAATACAATAATAAAATGTCCTATTTAAACTAGACTAGCTACTAGGGTTTACAGAAGTAAGTAATTGATGCAGAAATTCACTTCCGGGGCCCAATTGGTGTGTGCTTGGGCTGAGCTTGAGCTTTACACGTGCGGAGGCTTCTTTTGGAGTTGAACGCCAAGTTGTAACATGTTTTTAGCATTCAACTCTGGTTCGTGACGTGTTTTTGGCATTTGACTCCAGAATGCAGCATGGAACTGGCGTTGAGCGCCAGTTTACGTCATCTAATCTCGAATAAAGTATAGACTATTATATATTTCCGGAAAGCTTTGGATGTTTACTTTCCAACGCCGTTAAGAGCGTGCCATTTGGAGTTATTTAGCTCCAAAAAATCCATTTCGAGTGTAGGGGGTCAGAATCTTACAGCATCAGCAGTCCTTTGTCAGCCTTCTTATTAGAGTTTTGCTCAGGTCCCTCAATTTCAGCCAGAAAATACCTGAAATCACATAAAAACACAAAAACTCATAGTAAAGTCCAAAAATGTGAATTTAGCATAAAAACTAATGAAAACATCCCTAAAAGTAGCTAGATCCTACTAAAAACTACCTAAAAACAATGCCAAAAAGCGTATAAATTATCCGCTCATCACAACACCAAACTTAAATTGTTGCTTGTCCCCAAGCAACTGAAAATCAAATAGGATAAAAAGAAGAGAATATACTATAAAGCTCAAAATATCAATGAATGTTAGTTCTAACTAGATGAGCGGGACTTGTACCTTTTTTATTCTGAACAGTTTTGGCATCTCACTTTATCCTTTGAAGTTTAGAATGATTGGTATCTCTAGGAACTTAGAATTTCATATAGTATTATTGATTCTCCTAGTTAAGTTTGTTAATTCTTGAACACAGCTACTTTTATGAGTCTTGGCCGTGGCCCTAAGCACTTTGTCTTCCAGTATTACCACCAGACTGGGTGAACCTTTTCAGATTGTGACTCATCTTTGCTAAAGTCCCCAGTTAGAGGTGTCCAG
>NW_026264911.1:1745426-1755424 GCF_000817695.3 Arachis duranensis | reverse complement strand
TAGCCGCTTAGGCCTGAATTTTATTTCCTTGGGCCCTCCTATCCATTGATGCTCAAAGCCTTGGATCCTTTTTACCCTTGCCTTTCGGTTTTAAGGGCTATTGGCTTTTTCTGCTTGCTTTTTCTTTTTCTTTCTATTTTTTTGCCAAATTTTTTTTCGCAAGCTTTGTTCTTCACTGCTTTTTCTTGCTTCAAGAATCAATTTAATGATTTTTCAGATTATCAATAGCATTTCTCTTTGTTCATCATTCTTTCAAGAGCCAACAATTTTAACATTCATAAACAACAAGATAAAAAATATGCACTGTTCAAGCATTCATTCAGAAAACAAAAAGTATTGTCACTACATCAATATAATTAAACTAATTTCAAGGATAAATTCTAAACTCATGTACTTCTTGTTCTTTTGAATTAGGAACATTTTTTATTTAAGAGAGATGAAGGATTCATGGAATTATTCATAGCTTTAAGACATAGTTACTACATACTAATGATCATGAAGTAGAGACACAAAACATAAATAAACACATAGCATAAAAACCGAAAAACCGAGAAATAAGAACAAGGAATGAGTCCACCTCATTGATGGTGGCGCTTTCTTCTTGAAGAACCAATGATCTCCTTTAGCTCTTCTATGTCTCTTCCTTGTCTTTGTTGCTCCTCCCTCATTGCTCTTTGATCTTCTCTAATTTCATGGAGAATGATGGAGTGCTTGATGAGCAGATAATTTATACGCTTTTTGGCACTGTTTTTAGTATGTTTTTAGTACATTTTAGTTAGTTTTTATTATATTTTTTTAGTTTTTAATTAAAATTCACTTTTCTGGACTTTTCTATGAGTTTGTGTATTTTTCTGTGATTTCAGGTATTTTCTGGCTGAAATTGAAGGACCTGAGCAAAAATCTGATTCAGAGGCTAAAAAAGGACTGCAGATGCTGTTGGATTCTGACCTCCCTGCACTCGAAGTAGATTTTCTAGAGCTACAAAAACATAATTGGCGCGCTCTTAATTGCGTTGGAAAGTAGACATCCTGGGATTTTCAGCAATATATAATAGTCATTACTTTGCCCAATAATTGATGGCCCAAATCGGCGTTCTAAATCAGCTTCAGAATTCCCGGTGTTTAACGCCGGAACTGGCACAAAAGTTGGAGTTAAACGCCCAAACTGGCACAAAAGCTGGCGTTTAACTCCAGGAAAAGTCTCTACACATGAAAGCTTTAATGCTCAGCCCAAGCACACACCAAGTGGACCCCAGAAGTGGATTTTTACGTCATTTACTCATTCTTGTAAACCCTAGGTCACTAATTCACTATAAATAGGACTTTTTGCTATTGTATCTTGATCTTATGACACATTACATGTTTCATATTGTGTCTTCTACGGCATGAGTCTCTAAACTCCATGGTTGGGGGTGAGGAGCTCTGCTGTGTCTTGATGGATTAATGCAATTACTACTATTTTTCATTCAATCACGCTTGCTTCTATTCTAAGATACCACTTGTTCTTCAACCTGATGAATATGATGATCCGTGACACTCATCACCATTCTCACCTATGAACGTGTGTTTGACAACCACCTCCGTTCTACCTTCATTTGAGTGTGTATCTCTTGTATTCCTTAAGCAGAATCTTCGTGGTATAAGCTAGAACCCATTAGCGGCCATTCTTGAGAATCCGGAAAGTCTAAACCTTTTCTGTGGTATTCCGAGTAGGATTTGAGGATTGAATGACTGTGACGAGCTTCAAACTCACAAGTGTTGGGCGTTAGTGACAGACGTAAAAGAATCACTGGATTCTATTCCAACATGATTGAGAACCGACAGATGATTAGCCGTGCGGTGACAGCATGCGTTGAACATTTTCACTGAGAGGATGGGAGGTAGCCATTGACAACGGTGAAACCCAACATACAGCTTGCCATGGAAGGAGCCTTGCATGCATGAAGAAAAAGACAGTAGGAAAGTAGAGATTCAAAAGATATGGCATCTCCAAAACCTCAACCTGTTCTCCATTACTGCAAAACAAGTATTTATTTCATGTTCTTTTACTTTTTACAATTAAATCTGAGAATTATTGATATCCTGACTAAGAGTTACAAGATAACCATAGCTTGCTTCAAGACGACAATCTCCGTGGGATCGACCCTTACTCACGTAAGGTATTACTTGGACGACCCAGTGCACTTGCTGGTTAGTTGTGCGGAATTGCAAAAGTGTGATTATGATTTCGTACACCAAGTTTTTGGCGCTGTTGCCGGGGATTGTTCGAGTTTGGACAACTGACGTTTATTTTGTTGCTTAGATTAGGAATATTTTATTTTTGTGGTTTAGAGTCTTTTATTTGAGTTTAGTTTTATATTTTAAGTTTGGTGTCAATTGCATGCTTTTATTTTCTTTAAAATTTTCGAAATTGCATGTCCTTAGTTCTTTCTTTAATTTAAAAAAAAATTCTAAGTTTGGTGTCTTCTTTGTGTTTTCCTTTAAATTTAAAAAAAAAATATAATAATAAAATAAAATAATATCCACATCATCTCTCGTTCTCCATCATGGACCTAAGTGGAATTGAGCAGTCCAGAAGGACTCTAGGGTCATATGCTAACCCCATTACAGCTGCATATGGGAGTAGCATCTGTATACCTCCCATTAAAGCAAGCAGCTTTGAGTTAAATCCTCAACTCATTATCATGGTGCAGCAAAATTGCCAGTATTCCGGTCTTCCATAGGAAGAACCTGCTGAGTTTCTGGTACAGTTCTTACAAATTGCTGACACAGTACGTGATAAAGAAGTGGATCAGGATGTCTACAGATTGTTACTGTTTCCATTTGCTGTAAAAGATCAAGCTAAGAGGTGGTTGAATAACCAACCCACAGCAAGCATATAAAAAAGGAGACAGTTATCAGACAAATTCCTGAATCAATTTTACCCTCCAAAAAGGATGACACAGCTAAGGCTGGACATCCAAGGCTTTAAACAAGAGGATAATGAATCCCTTTATAATGCCTGGGAGAGGTATAGAGGTATGCTAAGGAAATGCCCCTCTGAAATGTTTTCAGAGTGGGTACAGTTAGACATCTTCTACTATGGGCTTACAGAAAAAAGCTCAGATGTCTTTAGACCACTCAGTTGGTGGATCTATACACATGAGGAAGACGATTGAAGAGCCTAAAGAGCTCATAGATACGGTTGCTAGAAATCAACATCTATACTCAAGCCGTGAGTCCTCTATAAAAGAAGAAGCTATGGCAGTAACTACTGATCCTAATCCTCAAGAACAGATTGTTGAACTTAATCAACAATTACTCCTGATGACAAAACAATTAGCAGAGTTTAAAGAGATGCTCCAAGAAACTAAAAATGCTAACCAGAATATGGAAGCACAATTGAATTAGACAAGACAATAGCTATCTAAACAGATAACAGAAGAATGCCAAGCTGTTAAATTAAGGAGTGGGAAGACATTGAATGTATCAACTCAAAGCAGCAGAAAGCCAAGAAAGGAACAACTGACAGAGGATAACCAAACCACTATCCAAAATCCCTCTGAGGACAGTAAGAGCTCAGAGAGGAATACTTCTGGCGTTCAAACGCCAGAAAAGGGGGAAAAGTTGGCATTAAGCGCCCATTCCTTGCCCAGTTGTGGCGTTCAAACACCAGAAAAGGGTGGAAAGCTGGCGTTAAACGCCCATCCTGCACCCAGTCCTGGCGTTCAAACGCCAATGAGGAATCAGACACCTGAGAGTGCTCATAGTAACCCCTCTAAGAAGGCTTCTCCAACCACCTCTATAGGGAATAAACCTGCAGCAACTAAGGTTGAAGAATATAAAGCCAGGATGCCTTATCCTTAGAAACTCTGCCAAGTGGAACAGGATAAACAATTTGTCCGCTTTTCAAACTATCTCAGGACTCTTGAAATAAAGATTTCGTTTGCAGAGGCACTTGAGCAAATACCCTCTTATGCTAAGTTCATGAAAGAGATCTTAAGCCATAAGAAGGATTGGAGAGAAACTGAAAAGGTGTTTCTCACTGAAGAATGCAGTGCAGTCATTCTGAAAAGCTTACCATAGAAGTTTCAAGATCCAGGAAGCTTTATGATACCATGCACATTAGAAGGTGCTTATACCAAGACAGCCCTATGTGACCTTAGAGCAAGTATCAACCTGATACCTGCAACCACTATCAGAAAGCTTGGGTTGACTGAAGAAGTCAAACCAACCCGGATATGTCTCCAACTTGCTGATGGCTCCATTAAATATCCATCAAGCATAATTGAAGACATGATTGTCAAGGTTGGGCCATTTGCCTTTCCCACTGACTTTGTAGTGTTGGAAATAGAGGAGCACAAGAGTGCAACTCTCATCCTAGGAAGACCCTTCCTAGCAACTGGACGCACTCTTATTGATGTACAAAAAGGGGAAGTGACCTTGAGAGTCAATGAGGATGAGTTCAAGTTGAATGCTGTCAAAGCTATGCAGCATCCAGACACATCAAATGACTACATGAGCGCTGATATTATTGACTCTTTGGTGGAAGAGATCAATCTGACTGAGAGTCTTGAATCAGAGCTAGAGGACATCTTTAAAGATGTTCAGCCTGATCAGGAGGAACCAGAGGAAATAAAAGAACCTCTGAAAATTCCTCAGGAAGAGGATAAGCCTCCCAAACCTGAGCTCAAACACTACCACCATCCCTAAAGTATGCATTTCTGGGAGAAGGTGACACTTTTCCAGTGATCATAAGCTCTGCTTTAAATTCAGAGGAAGAGGAAGCACTAATTCAAGTGCTAAGGACATACAAGACAACTCTTGGATGGTCCATAAGTGATCTTAAGGGCATTAGCCCAGCAAGATGCATGCACAAGATCCTATTGGAGGATAATGCCAAGCCAGTGGTTCAACCACAAAGGCGACTAAATCCAGCCATGAAGGAGGTGGTGCAGAAAGAGGTCACTAAGTTACTAGAGGTTGGGATTATTTATCCTATTTCTGATAGCCCCTGGGTGAGCCCTGTTCAAGTTGTCCCTAAGAAGGGAGACATGACAGTGGTTCATAATGAAAAGAATGAACTTGTTCCTACAAGAACAATTACAGGGTGGCGTATGTGTATTGACTATAGAAGGCTCAATACAGCCACCAGAAAGGATCATTTTTCTTTACCATTCATAGACCAGATGCTAGAAAGACTAGCGGGTCATGATTATTACTGCTTTTTGGATGGCTATTCAGGCTACAATCAAATTGCAGTGGACCCTCAAGATCAAGAGAAAATAGCATTCACTTGTCCTTCTGGCGTATTTGCTTACAGAAGAATGCCTTTTGGTCTATGCAATGCACCTGCAACTTTTCAGAGGTGCATGCTATCCATCTTCTCCGATATGGTAGAGAAGTTCCTGGAAGTCTTTATAGATGACTTCTCAGTATTTGGAGACTCATTCAGCTCCTGTCTTGATCATCTAGCACTTGTCCTGAAAAGGTGCCAAGAGACTAACCTGGTCTTAAACTGGGAGAAATATCACTTTGTGGTGACTGAAGGAATTGTCCTTGGGCACAAAATTTCAAGCAAGAGAATAGAGGTGGATCAAGCAAAGGTAGAAGTAATTAAAAAATTACCACCACCTGCCAATGTTAAGGCAATCAGAAGCTTTCTGCAGCATATAGGATTCTACAGAAGATTTATAAAGAATTTTTCAAAAATTGAAAAACCTCTAAGCAACCTGCTAGCTACTGACACACCATTTGTGTTTGACACAGAGTGTTTGCAGGCGTTTGAGACCCTGAAAGCCAAGCTGGTCACAGCACCAGTCATCTCTGCACCAGACTGGACATTACCATTCGAACTAAAGTGTGATGCCAGTGACCATGCTATTGGTGCAGTGTTGGGACAGAGGCACAACAGGCTTCTGCACATCATTTATTATGCTAGCCGTGTTCTAAATGACGCACAGAAGAATTACACAACCACAGAAAAAGAGTTACTTGCAGTGGTTTATGCCATTGACAAGTTTAGATCCTATTTAGTAGGATCAAAAGTGATTGCATACACTGACCATGCTGCTCTTAAATACTTACTCACAAAGCAGGATTCAAAACCCAGGCTCATACGATGGGTGTTGCTTCTGCAAGAGTTTGATATAGAAATAAGAGACAGAAAATGGACAGAGAACCAGGTAGCTAATCACTTGTCCCGGATAGAACCAGTAGCTGGGGCGTCCCTCCTCTCTACTGAGATCTCTGAGACCTTTCCAGATGAGCAACTCTTTGCCATTCAAGAAGCACCATGGTTTGCAGACATTGCAAACTATAAAGCTGTGATGTTTATACCCCAGGAGTACAGCATGGTGCAAAGAAAAAAATTAATTTCAGATGCCAAGTACTACCTATGGGATGAGCCATATCTCTTTAAGAGATGTGCAGACGGAATGATCCGTAGATGTGTACCCAGAGAGGAAGCACAAAGGATCCTATGGCATTGCCATGGATCACAGTATGGGGGACATTTCGAAAGTAAGCGAACAGCCACTAAGGTCCTCTAATGTGGCTTCTACTGGCCTATTCTCTATAGGGATGCCTGAGAGTTTGTGCGTAACTGTGACAGTTGCCAAAGAGCTGGTAACTTGCCTCACAGTTATGCCATGCCTCAACAAGGGATCTTAGAGATTGAATTGTTTGATGTATGGGGTATTAACTTCATGGGTCCCTTCCCACCATCATACTCAAACACTTATATTCTGGTGGCAGTAGACTATGTATCTAAATGGGTAAAAGAAATTGCCACACCCAATAATGATACCAAGACCGTGCTGAAATTCCTCCAGAAACACATCTTCAGCAGGTTTGGTGTTTCCAGAGTCAGTGATGGGGGCACTCATTTCTGTAATAAACAGTTGTACTCTGTTATGGTCCGATATGGAATTAGCCACAAAGTAGCAACTCCGTATCATCCACAGATAAATGGGCAAGCTGAAGTCTCTAATAGAGAGCTAAAAAAAATCTTGGAATGGACTGTAATTGCCCGTAGAAAGGATTGGGCAAAGAGCTTGGATGATGCTCTATGGGCATACAGAATAACATTCAAGACTCCTATAAGAACCTCTCCATACCAACTTGTGTATGGCAAGGCCTATCATCTGCCTGTGAAACTGGAACATAAAGCCTACTGAGCAACCAGATTCCTAAACCTGGATGCTAAGTTAGCTGGTGAAAAAAGATTACTCCAGCTGAATGAGCTAGAGGAATTCAGACTCGGTGCCTTTGAAAATGCAAAAATTTATAAGGAAAAGGCAAAGAAGTGGCATGACAAGAAGTTGTCATCCAGAGTCTTTGAGCCAGGGCAAAAAGTTCTGCTCTTCAACTCTAGGCTCATACTATTCCCAGGAAAACTGAAATCCCGATGGAGGGGCCCGTAAGTGATTACAGGAGTGTCACCATATGGATATGTTGAGCTTTAGGATATTGATTCTGACAAAAAGTTCATTGTTAATGGACAAAGGATTAAACATTATCTTGAAAGTAATTTTGAGCATGAATGCTCAAAACTGAGGCTTGAATGAGTCTCAGTAAAGGTCCAGCTAAAGACAATAAAGAAGCGCTTGCTGGGAGGCAACCCAGTCATTAGCAGGTTATTTGTTTTACTTAATAAAAGTTTGATATATATTCTTCAAGGTTGATCATCGAAATTGAAGGAATTCACAGAGTTACAAAAGGATTCAGTGAAAAAAGCAGAGAAAAGAAGCTTGCTGGCAAGAAAACGCCAGTAAAGGGCACTCTGGGCGTTAAACACCAGAATGGATACCATTCTGGGCGTTTAACGACAGTAAAGGCACCATTTTGGGCGTTAAACACCAGAATGGGCACCATTCTGGGTGTTTAACGCCAGAATTGCAGCATCCTGGGTGTTCAGCAAAACGCCCAGTGATAAAGGAGTTTCTGGCGTTTAACACCAGCCAGGGTGCCTGGCTGGGCGTTAAACGCCCATAATGGCCAACAATTGGGTGTTAAACGCCAGAAAGGCAGGGGAAGGAGATTTTGCTTTCCACTTCAAATTTTTTAACACTTTCATATTTTGACCCATAATTTTCTACATAAACATGTTACAAATTTTCATCATTCACCCTCAAATTTCAAAAATCTAACAATTTTCTAAATTATTTCTCAAATCTCTTTCAATTCCTTTCCAAATCTTCTTCAAAAACTCAAGTATTTTCTCAAATTCTTTCCATATCTTCTTAAATCTCTTTCAAAACTTTCGAAATCCCTCCCCCTCCCTTATAAATACACATTCGGCCATCCCACTCTCTTCACCATTCGAATTTGCTTCTCCTTCTCTCTCTCCCCTTTCCTTTCTTTTGCTTGAGGGCAAGCAAACCTCTAAGTTTGGTGTGCTTTTCCGTGATCACTAAGCTAAGGCTCATCAAGACCATGGCTCCCAAAGGGAAACAAACAAATTCAAGAGGCAAGAAAGAGAATACTCCAAAGAATATTTGGAGTCAAGAGAGGTTCTTAACCAAAGAACATGCAGACCATTACCACAAAATAATGGGTCTAAGGTCAGTGGTCCCGGAAGTTAAATTCGATCTGAAAGAAGACGAATATCCGGAGGTCCAAGAGCAAATTCGAAATAGTGGATGGGAAATTCTAGCCAATCCTGAGACAAAGGTTGGAAGAACATGGTTTAGGAATTCTACTCAAATCTGTGGCTGACAGATAAGCAGAGAATGACTGGAACTGCTTTCCATACCTACAGAACCATGGTCAGAGGGAGAACTATTTACTTCCATCTAGACAAAATAAGAGAGGTCTTCAAACTGCCTCAACTACAAGATGATCTTGAATCCTTTAATTGGAGAATGGTGAGAGCAGATAAGGGGTTGGATCAAGTTCTAGTGGACATATGCCTCTCTGAAACTAAGTGGATAACCAATTCAAAAGGTGTCCCAAATCAACTCAAGAGGGGAGATCTCAAACCAGTTGCAAGAGGTTGGCTAGACTTCATTGAGCATTCTATATTGCCCACTAGTAACTGTTCTGAGGTCACTGTCAAGAGAGCAGTGATGATTCATTGCATTATGCTAGGAAAAGAAGTGGAGATTCATCATCTGATTTCTTGTGAGATTTACATAATTGCAAACAAGAACTCCACTGAAGCCAAACTGGCTTACCCAAGCTTAATCTCTTTGCTATGTAAAGATGCTGGAGTGAGGATGGGAGTAGATGAATTCATCCCAATTGAACATCCAATTACCAAGAAGTCAATGGAAGGACAAATGCAAGATAACTCTATCAAAAGGAGGGCGCAGGAATTCCTCCCTGAACTTCCTGAATTTGACTACTGGGCCCGCCTAGAAGCATCTGTTGCCAAGCTGCAAGAAGCTATGGAACAAATTAAGGAAGAACAACAGAATCAAAACTGCATGCTCTGCAAATTGCTGAAGGAACAAGAGAAGCAGGGGTGTAAGCTACAGGAGCTGAAGCGCCAGAAGCTCTCCCTTGAAGGGTCAAACACCCCACAAGTTGAGGGAGTATCCACTTCTCAAAATCAAGGTTGTTGAGTCCTAACTCTGTGATAACCTTTATCATTAGGAATCTATTTTAGAGTCATTTAAATTTCTTTTTTTAATTTTCTGTTTTCTATTACTATTGGTCTTATCTTATATTTATTTTTGAGTCTTGTTCTTATTCCATGATTAATAAAATTTAAAGTTCATGTCTTAAAGCTATGAATGTCCTATGAATCCATCACCTCTCTGAAATGAAAAATGCTTTAATCACAAAAGAACAAGAAGTACAGGATTTCGAATTCATCTTTGAAACTAGTTGAATTAGTTTGATGTGGTGACAATACTTTTTATTTTCTGAATGAATGCTTGATCAGTGCATATGTCTTTTGAATTTGTTTAAATAAGAATGTTAAATTTGTTGGCTCTTGAAAGAACGATGGAAAAGGAGAAATGTTATTGAGGATCCGAAAAATCATCAAATTGATTCTTGAAGCAAGAAAAAGCA